>NW_013665756.1:904200-908682 GCF_000517525.1 Limulus polyphemus
TAGTTTATTCTTTCTCAATACAACTTTTGAATACACAGAATTTCCACTGTCACACGCTATAATTCACAATGGTTCATGCACTTTAATTACGGTCACTACCGCTCACTTGATTCAATTATCTGTCTCTATCTCTCTTTCTGCAATTCTTCTCTTGTCACTTCTTGCCGGTCTTATATATACAAAATAGAGGGCGTCTGGCCTTCACGAACCTTCTAGATACTCATTACTTGTTACCAGCGTCACGTGAATTCCGCTGTCGTAACAATATTCTTATCACTGCCGTCTTAGTCGTTTTTATTATAGATCATACTCGTATGACGTTGTTCTTTCGCTGGCGGGTTCTTTTAAGTTATCTAGTGAAAATAATTCAACGTCTAGTCCATATAACGATAATAAATTACTTTATTTTCTCATTTGATATTTCTACAAACTTGAATACCTGTACACTGCCGCAAATTACTGTAACAAGAAATCAACTTAACTAACACGCTGACTGGTTCATTCTCTGAATTCCACAACTCTCTCGTATTTATAATTTAGCTTTGTTTGTTTGTAGTTAAGCGCAAAGTTAAATAATAGGCTATCTGTGCTGTGTCTACTAGGGCTATCTAAACTCGGATTTTAGCATATAAGTCCACTGACTTACCGCTGTGCCACGTGCTACTAGGGGGCAATCTAAATTTGATTGTGCTTGAACACTTACGTCACATCTTTAGAATTTCTAGATGTTCTAAGCCTAGCTTCTTAAATCTTCTGATCTAAAGTTATTATTAAGACCCAGAGTTCCCTCTAGCTAACATTTAAATTACAACGTTAAAAATATATAGCTTATAAGAATATATACAATATCTGTAAATATTATTTTGGTTTTATCTATGTTGCGTTACCGTTGTTTCGTAATGCATGATTTTTACAGCACTTGGTATTCTACGTATGTAACGCATTGTTCGTTTGTACACGTCTTGGTGCATTCTCTAGGTGATGATAATAAAATAAACATTATTGTACAGGAAAAGGTTAGATTATTAATGTAATGTTGTAATCTTGTGATAAAATACATATATTAAAAAACAACTGAAACGCCATCGACAGGAGGATACAGGAGAAGACGGATTCCTTTATAATGTTTTTAATTTGATTTTCTAAACTTTTTTTTATTCTACGTGTTTTTAAAAGTTATTGTGATAACACGTGATATGGTTGCATCTTATTAAGTTTTTCTTCCATGTTTTTTTATCTCCTATTATGAGTATTTATATTAAACTACATAAAAAGTTTCGATTTAATCTATTTTCGTTTTGAAATGATTTTTTTTGTCTGGTGTCATTTATCATATTACTCCTGACTCACAGGTGGCGCTCTGAACATATTCTGGTCAAAGAGACAAGATCTTGCTCGCACGGTTGAATTGTCAGCTGATCAACGGAAGCGAGAGAACGCTACTCTGACTACGTACGCTAAACGTGTGGGCATCTTCAATTTTAGCCCACGAACTCGCATCTTTCAGGGCTCTAGTTTGTTTTTTTTACCAAAATTTAAGGTATCATCAGTCTTTAAAAAAAAGTCACGCATGCTCGAACTGAGTAACGCCTTTTAAAAAAAACAACATCAAACAATTTAATATATTAAATACCCCTTCATATTGAAGTATCGTATGAAGTCTCCAGTCAAGAGTACATATTTCAAAACTTTTCTAAACTCAAGTAGATTGGTGCGATATAATGATATCTATACTTGTGAACACAGATCACAAGGAAACGTGACGGCCACATGATTCTCCCAATAAACTACTGAAAATATTACTTGGTAAAAACTGAGGAAACAAACAAACAATTTTCCTGAGAATCAGTGCGAGACAGAATAATCTGGCAAGACCAACGATGCCGAAGACTGGGATGAGTTTTTTTGGTAAGCATTCCAAACGATTAATAATTACATAGTTTAAGATCTAGATAGATTTCGAATTAATAGTTATGTTAACTTTTCTAAAAGTGTATTTGTACATCTGCATGTGTGCATAAGTACACACACACATTGTGTTCCTGTAGAACTATATCAGAAAAAGATAGCCAAAACTACTAGTTCTGTATTATGTTTCTAACTTGAAACAGACGATAATAGAATCTGTTTCGTGTGTTTATATAGTTAAACTGTAGGAGGTGATAGCAATATATTCTGTTACATTTTTGTTTGACTAATTTAGAGCAAGCGATATCGAATCTACTGCTTTTCTTTTGTGCAGCTAAGTTCGAGAAAACGATAAACAAACGTCCTGCTTTTATCTTGTAAAGCTAAGTTGGAGTAGGAGTTAGCTAAATGATTCTATATTACTTAGCTAAGTTAAAGTAGGAGTTAGCTAAATGATTCTATATTACTTAGCTAAGTTGAAAGTAGGAGTTAGCTAAATGATTCTATATTACTTAGCTAAGTTGTAGTAGGAGTTAGCTAAATGATTCTATATTACTTAGCTAAGTTGGAGTAGGAGTTAGCTAAATGATTCTGTATTACTTAGCTGAGTTGGAGTAGGAGTTAGTTAAATGATTCTGTATTACTTAGCTAAGTTGGAGTAGGAGTTAGCTAAATGATTCTGTATTACTTAGCTAAGTTAGAGTAGGAGTTAGCTAAATGCTTCTGTATTACTTAGCTGAGTTGGAGTAGGAGTTAGCTAAATGCTTCTGTATTACTTAGCTAAGTTGAAGTAGGAGTTAGCTAAATGATTCTGTATTACTTAGCTAAGTTAGAGTAGGAGTTAGCTAAATGCTTCTGTATTACTTAGCTGAGTTGGAGTAGGAGTTAGCTAAATGGTTCTGTATTACTATTCTGTAGATAATTGTCAAACATTATAGTTTTGTCTTGTATAACTACATTATTGCTCCGATCTATCTACTTATTAACTTACAAACGTAGAAATTAAGAGTGTTTTTACTGAGAACAGTTTCCACTATGATGCTAGTTGTAATGTTAGTGTTTTTAAAGGTAACATCCATACCAACAACCGGCTGGTATTTTTGGAATATTATGGGTTATAGCAAACAACACCTAGACCCTATTTATTTCTTTGCTAGCTGTTTTGTTTCTAATCTGCATGTTTGGATTATGTCTGATAAATGGTATATCTCCAACGCTTTAGGGAATTAGTGGAGCAGACATTTTCTTCCCAAATTTAAATTTTTTACTCTTTCTTTACAAGTGATATAATTTAAATCATCTTGTTTTGTGTATTTGTTACTGACGCGAAGGATGATTGATTTTATTTGATAAATTTTATTTTGATTTGCTTTGGCTAAACGTTATAATAGTGAGTGATAGTACGAGAATTTACCTAGAATTTCAATTTTACAAACTCGGTTTAACTTTTTATGTTTTTTCGTAATCGTTATATAATCCTGAATTTTCGTCTGTATGCGCTTGGCACAAATAATATAATTTGATAATTTTAAATTTATCGATTTAAAAATATTTTAAATGATGTCCTATGTGTTACGGTTGTAATAAAACAACGGAAATTAAGACAATATTTCTTAACCACGTTTAATGTTCGTTATTATACCTTGAACTGATAATCGAGTCACTGTTTACTAACACTACAGTAAACTAATATTATAATTTGTATATCAGTAAGTAAATCCGAAGTACACTGACTCTTACTTTTTTAATTGGTTTTTAACAAGTTACAATTGTAATTATTTATATGAAATCTTGTAAAATGAACACAATATCTTCTTTCCTGGTTAGGTTTTGATTGAGTAAACTATAACAACTTTGAGCAACGCATTAGAAAGTTACAGATATTTGAATACTCCTTTTATTTGATTAAACACTTCATTTTCAAACGACTTGAACTTTTTCATATAATTAAAACCCACCAGGAGGAGATTGTGGAGCACCACCACTTTACATAAGATTCTCAATTTTCAAAGAGTGATTTTTCATGTATTTTATAATCGAATTGGTAAAATAATGTGTTCATAGCTAACCTATGTAAAAGCCAGTGTGTGTCATGTCACGCTTGATTTCTCGTAATAGGAGGAGTCATAAAAGCCAAAATGCATTTATCCAGATAGGATAGTTCGATTACTGTCTGTTCATTACGATTTTAGTGACGGAAATGCAAGGAGGCGTGATGGGGATGGGTGCCGTGAAACCTTATAAGTGTAGTAAGTGTTGGTTAAATAAGCCTAAAGTAAAGACGTAGTGTGGGATCACCTAGTCTAGAGCCAAGTGCAAAAAATTTATCATGAAAGTAAAAATTTCGATTCAATTTTAAACTTAAATCGTTTCTGAATTAAGGTATTTTCTGTTATATCACCAACGTTTTTAAGACTCTAAATTAAGAAATCAACAAACATTTTTACAGTTTTATTGTATATATATATATTTCATTTTATACCTACAATACATTGAATAACAATATTATGTTACTAGCTGTAGTACCTGTCCCCTGGATGGAAGTTATATAAATTCATGATTAATGAAAGGTTA
>NW_013665756.1:909076-940726 GCF_000517525.1 Limulus polyphemus
TAGGACATGAAAAGTTGTTTCCCTTATATGTAATTGTAAAAATATGCAAAAGCGCCCATAAAAACTGGAAAACACAAAACGTGAAACAGTAAGTTTGCTTGTATTTTCGCATGGACCTAACAAACCTTCATGCCAAATTTGGGGAATATCCGTCAACAGAGGGATAAGTAGTGGTAAATACCGCGAAATGAAAATCTGAAAATTTTTATGTATCTCCGCATGGACCTAATGAACCTCTATACCAATTGTGGTAAAGATCCATTCATGAACATACAATAGACAGTACTATTATATTTATATAGATACATATTTTTATTGCTAAGCAACATGACATAAAAGCCATTGTTCGAACGTAGTGTTACCAAAACGCACTGGCATTTCTATATATTAGAAGTTGTTAATCCAACTGATTTTTACCAATAATTATTCTATGAATATGCCACGAATTCATGTCACGAATGATCTTAATTTTGATTGGCTCACAAAGGCATTTACCGACGTTTGACTGCCTCGACTACACTTTCTGCCTCTTTGTTGGCCAAGCTTGGTTTCGTAAAACTTATTTATTTCAGTTAGCTATGAAATGTTAGATTAGGGGTGGGGGTGGTAGTACTTGCCCCGTCATTTTTGACGGACTATATGCCAGTAGTAAATAAATAACAGTAAAATAAACCAAATCTTTTTCAGTTGAATAAATTTCTTTCAAGTTATTTAATTTACTTACCACCTTGCTATTGTTTTCAACACTGCCAAAAGAGGACTAACTTTGAAACAATTTTTGATATTTTTAGTTATAAGACAATTTCATTCTTAGCATCTAATATATCTTATATGATTGTTTACCTTAATAATCTTTCTCATATTGAAGATTTGTACATCATCTTTCGTAAAGTGAAAAAACACTTTATAATAAAAAGTGTCTCTGAAAACTAACGCTGTGCTTGTTATAAATGCATGACTTGAAATACAATAATGGACAAGGGTTATTTACCTAGAGCCCTGGGCAACCTAATAAAACGTTAGTCATCATAGTCCACTGGGAAAGATTATTTAAATCAATGGCTGTTTATCATACGTTGTCTCGGCTAACAAGCAGAATAACTGATGCATCAGGTTTTAATTAGTAACTACAAAAAGGGCTGGTTCTTCTTAATGGTTTAACTTCAAATATTAAGTTCCTATACAGACAAGCTAGTGTACTTACCGATGGATTGTATTTATTTCAGTTAAAAAAATGGAAATCACAACCCGTACGTACAAACAATAATAACCTTTATGTACAACTAACTATAACCTTTATGTGTAATCAAACATATACCTTACATATAGTAATAACCATGACATCGTAATCCTGTTTTGTTCAAACAATCACAACTCGTGTGTACAAACAATCATAAACTTTTGTTGAATACTTATAATCTTTACATACCAATCAGAATATTAATCACAATTCTCAAAATGGTGTCCAAAAATTTAAGAATTGAAACTGTTCTCGTAATAACATGACTGAGCTTGTTTTGTTGAATTTCTGGTAAAGACACCCGAAGGCTATCCGTCTTCCATTTAGAAGGGATAGTCAATACCACCCACCGTCAACTCTTGGGCCACTCTTTAGCAACGAAATAGTTGGATTGATCGTCACATTATAATGCCTTTACGGTTGAAATGGCGAGCATTTTCAGTGAGAGGATTCGAATATGCGACCTGAAAAGCGCGACTCTTAACAACCAGGTTTCGATATGTTCGGGAAAGAATCCATATTAATTACATTCCCTTACACAGTTTACATAAAAACATAGGTCTCGACGAATTTAAAGTATCGAAACCAATTTTTCAGCGGGTGTCTTATTCAAAATTCAGTTTTTCACTCACGTTTTCGTGCATGTAGGGTCAGAGCCATAAATAACTATTGTTATATGCTTCGTACATATCTGAGATTTCTATTAAAACTTTCTTTAAAAATCTTCTGTTTGGATGAAATGGCTCAAGTCAAAAGCACTTAACGCACTACAGAAAACAAACAAATAAAAAACATATTAAAAACAACAAGAAAAACAGGCTTAGCGAAACGGAAATTTTGGAAAAACGAATAAAACTCATACATAATCTTCCATTTTAATTTAATGGTTCGATTTTGTATTTGTTCTTCTCTTTCTATGAGATGAGGTAGTCATGCTATTATACAGTTCGTATTCTGTTTGTTACGTATGAGACTGTCCCCCGGTTGGACAGCGGTTAACTTACGGAACTACAACGCTAAAATCTGGATTTCCCGCGGTGGACACAACAGATAATCCAATGTGGCTTTGCTCTAAAAAAAAAACAAAAACATACATATGTATATACATTTATATATGAGACTTGATAAAAAGTTCAGTATGTTAATTATGGGATCTGATAAAGAAAACGTTCTGTTTGTCACCTATGGGATCTGATAAAACATTTTCGTGTTTTTGTAATGGGTGAACTAAATGACCAACAAAACATTTCTTTCAGTTGTAGAATGCAGTAGTAATATCTATCACGAAAAAGTTTCTAATAATACTGTATTGGGTGTACGGAGATATTTTAGTGCTGATTTAGTATGTCAGTGATTGAAATTCCTAAAAACACATGAGAATCAAAATATCGATATTTGAGTTGCCGTCGTACATGTATTTTGTATTGGTATATATACCCATTTCTTTTATAAAAGGACAAGAAGAATCAGAAATTGTTTGGACTCGTTAGGTGTATGTGGATTGAACCTGGTTTGGTCTAGTTGTTGTTTGGGTTTGATCCATATAATAAGATTCAATGTCACGTAACTCCTTCTAAACCGCTTCTAAATGGTACCAAACGAATCGTCTCGGTCCCGAGGTTTGCATAAAGGTAAAACTTTTTATCCAATCCCTTAGGGAACCCGGGTATTTTGCGAAAACACTTTTACGGGGATTCTCCGAAAGTAGACCCCAAATTTGTCACTTTATTACTTTTTAGGGAGCTATCCGCGAATATTATTCTTTAGGGTGCTATCCGTGAATATTACTCTTTTGGGTGCTATCCGTGAATATTACTCTTTAGGGTGCTATCCGTGAATATTACTCTTTAGGGTGCTATCCGCGAATATTACTCTTTAGGGTGCTGTCCGTGAATATTACTTTTTAGGGTGATATCCTTGAATATTACTCTTTAAAGTGATATCCGTGAATATTACTCTTTAGGGTGCTATCCGCGAATATTACTTTTTAGGGTGCTATCCGTGAATATTACTCTTTAGGATGCTATTCGTGAATATTATTCTTTTTGGGAGCTACCCACGAATATTACTCTTTAGGGTGATATCGGCGAATATTACTCTTCAGGGTGATATCGGTGAATATTACTCTTTAGGATGATATCCGTGAATATTACTCTTTAAAGTACTATCCGTGAATATTACTCTTTAGGGTGCTATCTGCGAATATTACTTTTTAGGGTGATATCGGTGAATATTACTCTTTAGGGTGATATCGGTGAATATTACTCTTTAGGATGATATCCGTGAATATTACTTTTTAGGGAGCTATCCGCGAATATTACTCTTCAGGGTGATATCCGTGAATATTGCTCTTTAGGATGATATCCTTGAATATTACTCTTTAAAGTGATATCCGTGAATATTACTCTTTAGGGTGCTATCCGCGAATATTACTCTTTAGGGTGCTATCCGTGAATATTACTTTTTAGGGTGATATCGGTGAATATTGCTCTTTAGGGTGATAGCGGTGAATATTACTCTTTAGGATGATATTCGTTAAAATTACTCTTTAAGGTGCTATCCGTGAATATTACTTTTTAGGGTGCTATCCGTGAATATTACTTTTTAGGGAGCTATCCGCGAATATTACTCTTTAGGGTGATATCCGTGAATATTACTCTTTAGGGTGCTATCCGTGAATATTACTTTTTAGGGAGCTATCCGCGAATATTACTCTTTAGGGTGCTATTTGTGAATATTACTTTTTAAGCTGCTGATGTTCATTATGTTTTATAAATTTTCACATAACGAAGATTTGCCGCTGAGCCTCTAGGTTGCATTGAGACAACGGAGCTCTCCGTATTTTAGTGGTGCGTGTACAACGTATGTGAACATAAGCTATTATTAGCATCTCATTCGTGAGTTTATTTACTTTATTTACTACTATTGAAAAGCTAATAGTTTGGGCAACTTTCACAATGGGTCAGTTCAAGAGTTATCTTCATTCATTAAGCACGACTAATCACATGGTAATTTAGTCTACATGAAAGCCACATTAAACCCACGCGTATTCATAACGGGACTAGGTGTAATCAAATTGACATTGAATCATTTAAGAAAGGGGGAATTGTGGTCATTATTTCAATCATAATTCTTGAAAAAGATTGCAGTCAGTGTTAGCACTTAGAGCTGAAGACTAATTTAGCAGATGTTAGAAAGAAGGATGAGTCAGAGTTTTGAGAATTAAAGAGAAAGAAATTTAAAATGTTATCAGATTCTGAATTAATCGAGAAGGTCAGGTAACTGATGGGATAAATATAAATAACTTATGATAAAGTTTTCCTTCTTCCATTTCCTAGTGTATCTATTCTAACTCTTCATATAATATTAGAAGTAATAATATCTATATCATATTAGATTTATTAATAACATTTGTAGAGCCACTTAAGTACGTTATTATTCCCCCCTCAACCACCCACCGGTGGCTCAGCTGTAAGTTTGAGGGCTTATAGCGCTAAAATACGAAATTCGATTCCAGCGTTGCGCAAAGTGCAAATATCCCACCAAAACCAAAGTAAAAACTGACGTTGGATAAGGTTACTGCGTAAAAAAACAACAGTCACATAAGGGTATGAGTTCAATTTGGATTCTTTACAACGGGTGTACAAACACACATCGATATCCACGATACCCTTATAGAATGTTTATGTATACAAACACATGCGAATTAACGTTTATGATTAAGATCCTGCACATGTCTATCTGATCATCATTAAAACCTTAAAGTCCTTTTAGCTTGAACAAATGAAACACTTGTTATATTTACAAAACATCTTACCAGGAAAATGTAAGATATAAATATATATATATATGTATGCGAGGTAGTATTATTCACTAAGTCTATGAATCCTAAATCTGTTTTATTTATTTTATGCTGCTCGTTGTACCCGAAGATTTTTGCACATCATTCAATACCCCAGTATCATTCGCTCGTGCCGAGTGAACTGACGTCATACGTTCCCCCCAGCGTTGCTAGTGTGGGTCACTAAACAACACCATCTTTTACATCAGTGACACTTTATATTACTTCCAGAGTTTGTTTCGTTGCGGGATATAAAAGTGTGTTATGGTGTAAAGCGTATCATTAACATGGTATGAGTCACTTGTGATGGACAGCACCTTTGTGATCTATTGGCGGTGACTTGTTATAAGAGATGCAGTATCATATGTGTAATGAGCAGATGAAGGAAAAAAACCAGCTTAACACTGGCAGATACTGGTAGTATTTGAGGTCAAAAGAAGGATGTAAGAGGCCAGAACAAGAAAATGAAGGAATGAAAAAACAAGTTAGATATAGAGGGAGAGGAGGAAAATTAAATGTTATATATATATATATATATAAATAACCAAAATTTATGAGCATTTTTTATTCTGTACAAAGTGGCTTCATTGGGTTTATATAATTTTTTGTTTAAATTCAGTATCATGTTGTTGCGTTATATACACTATTCGTGGTGCGTTTCTATGAAGGACTGGCGAATAATAAATAGTAAAAAAAACATAAAAAGTATAGCCAACTTAAAATAGCTCTTGTTATGTTGACCAAAGAAAGATAAAAATAAAGTCAAATTAAAATAGCTCTTGTTATGTTGAACAAAGAAAGATAAAAAATAAAGCCAAATTAAAATAGCTCTTGTTATGTTGAACAAAGAAACATAAAAAGTATAGCCAAATTAAAATAGCTCTTGTTATGTTGAACAAAGAAAGATAAAAAATAAAGCCAAATTAAAATAGCTCTTGTTATGTTGAACAAAGAAACATAAAAAGTATAGCCAAATTAAAATAGCTCTTGTTATGTTGAACAAAGTAGCATCACTCGATTTCTATCAAAATTCATTTGAATTATTTTTTACAGAGTGTGACCTAGTAGTTAAGGTGACGGACTGTGGACCCAAGGGTACCTGGTCCGCATCCCTTTGCCATAAACAAACAAAAAAATCGTGCTCCGCACGTCGGGGTCTTGGGTTTGTTGTAAAAGTGACAGTCAAATTTCACTAACCGAATAGAGTAGCCTAAAAGTTGACGGTGGGTGCTCATGCATATCTGTCTTCCCTCTAGTGTAACAATTCAGAATTAAGGCTGGCGCAGATGGAACTTGTGTAGTTAGATGCAAGGTCCAAAACAAGAAAGGTAAATATCATGTTTTTGGGTCATATACCATTCGAGATTTGTTTTTACGACTAGTCATGAAACACGAAGAATAGACTCTTCTTGTATATTTGTTTTACGACTAGTCATGAAACACGAAGAAGAGATTCTTCTTGTACATTTGTTTTTACGGCTAGTTATGAAACACGAAGAAGAGACTCTTCTTGTAGATTTGTTTTACGACTTGTCATGAAGCACGATTGGTTATCTACACACAAGAAATCTAACCCTGAGTTTGAAGCTTTAAGTCCAGAAACTATTTCTTGTAAAAATCCTGTCGCAGTATTTCTTAGAAAAAGACATTTATGATATATAAGTCATCATACAATTTCTGATACACTGTAAGTCACACGACTGCTAATAAAAAAAATCCTAATATTACGGATCACGCCTTTTGTGATGAAAAAATGCAAGAAGCTCTTTCTGATTAAAACGAATTTTTGCTATAGCACGACACATTATTTTTGATCAAGAAGACAATTCCTTGTATAGCAAAGCGCACTACTTCTGATGCTTCTGTAAGAATAGCTATCAACTTCAGCTGACGGAAAAACAGAATATCTAACAAAAATTCTAGCTCTTAGATTTTACCATTAATGTGTGGTTAAATTCACTTTAAAAAGTTCTGGTAAACATCTACGTGCCAGTCATTAACTATATAAAAATAAGTTATCCATAGTCCCAAAAGAATATCGAGGCTGACAGGAGGCCTAGGGTATATAAAATTTGTTCTCCTGTTCCATAACTCGTTGTAGGTAGTGAGTGTTTTAGGTTGTATCTCTTGAGCCAATGCAAAGAGGGATGTGGTTGATTTATTCTTTGCATTTAATAATTCATTTTCCATCCATGTGTTTTTATTCTGTCACTGATGTTCTTTTATGCCTTTTTGATGCCATTTTCTACTACACTTTTTTACTTCGTTGATGTAATTTTGCATTTCTTCAAATTTATTGTTGTAAACCTTCTGTACATCCCTTATTGCTTCATCGAACTTGTCTTCAATCAGGTATATTTTCATATTTTGAATTCTTCTTTAAATAATATATCTCTTTCTTTCAAGTATTCTCTTAAATGCCTGTCACATTCTTTTTGATTATCTTTCATTTTTCTGTAAATTCGTTCTTGTTTTTCTTATATTTTTTATCTCTTTTTTTTATAATTTTCTGCCTTGTTCTTTTTGGTCTTGCTTTATTTTTAAATTTTTTTTCTTGCTATTATTTTAATTTCCTGAACATTTCTTCTTGGTTTTGTTTTGATTTTCTTATCTTGACTTAATAATTTCATCATCTGATGTAATGCTTTGCTCTTAGTTTTTGACCTTGTGGTTATAATTTTCAACAGTTGAAGTAAAATTTAAGTACTTTCAAACTTCTGTATTATTTTCACCAAATGGTGTTACACCATTCTTTTGTTGATCGGTTCCTTTATATTATTCGGTGAAAATAATTCAACTCTCAGTTCACGTGACGAGAACAAATGACTTTATTCCCTCCTTTAACGTTTCTATAAATTTGAATACTTGTACACTGTCAGGGAATATTGTAAACCTACGTTACAAATGAAGTTAACTAACGTACAACAAATCGACTTACTTGTACAAATACTTCCTGATAACATACTGATTGATCCAGTGCTCTATCTTGAAACAACCTTATACACTTCATAATTATCTTGTATTTATAATCTAACTTCAAATATACTAGAAAACTGTGGCGTCACATCCTTAGCACTTTCTAGGCATCATACATCCTCTAACTAAAAAACAAATTACAATGAATTACAATTAAAAATATAGCTTACAATATATATATATATATATATTATATGTTTTTTATTACCTTTTATGTTTACCTTCATCTTTCTCTGTTGGCTCTTGAAAGGATATAGTCTTACAGTTGAATCACACCACACTTGTCCATTCCAAGGTGACCAATGTTTACTCTTGATTCAACTGAAAAAAAATATTGAGGGTGTACAATCTTACAGTTGAATCATGTACCTGTGTATCTGAAGGTGTTCAAGATTTATTGTTGATTGAACTATTCAGAATCTTAAGGTGAACCACGAGATACACCTGGTTTTCGAAAACTTGATTCTCGGCCCACACTATGATCAGGTATTGCAAAAGAAAAAAAAACTGTATCTGGGGGACGATGTATTTCCGAACACGCTCAAGTCCAACCCTTTGCTTTAGAGTCATCATCTGATGTGGACTAGCAGAAAATAAGTATAGGTTATAGTTGAATCACACAGTCGTCTCTTTGAAGGTGGCTATGGTAACTCCTGACTAAATAAATAGTGCATTAATTGAACTGGTAAATAATATCATTATTGTAAATCTCGTAGTTCTATATTTTACAATTTTTTATTAAAATGAAACGAAATGTATAGGCTTTTCAGAAATATTATTTACATGCACAACTAAAAAATATAGTAGAAAACATAAACTTTAGAAACCACTCACATTCTTGAAATTCTGGAAATTTCACCATAAGATTGAAAATTTTGAATAACACCCAACTTATGAAGAAAATATTAGACAAATAAACAGAAAAATATGAACATCGACTCATGGTAAGGAAAATATGTTTGGGATTTGTTATTGAACACTGGTCCTCTTGCAGTTATGAGTTTTTGCTAGAAATTGATTTTTAGCTTATTAGAAAACGTAAATCAAGTTACTAGATAATTTCTTGTTGATTAGGTTTAAAAGTGATATAATTATGAAGATACGCACGTGATACACAAATAGGGATCATAAACAATCATTAATTCAATGTATTATTAGTATATTATTACATAAAACACAAAGAGAAGTGATTAAATTGCATAATGCGCTATTATTTTGTATTAACATTAAACAGAACAGTACATCCTGCTTTTGTGTTACCATAAATTTATCAGTATATCATTGTGAAATATTTTTCAGATTGCCCACTTAACAACTTTTATAACACGCTATAAATCACAGTGATTCACACACTTTACTTACGGTGCCTACTGTTCAGTTGAATCAATTATCTATCTCTTTAATCTATCTGCCCATCGCGCTAGTTTTTCTCGCCAGGCTTGTATATTAAAAAGAGGGCGTCTCGAATGCACTCGGGTCTTCATGATCCTTCAAGAAACTCCAGCACGCATGCTCCCAGCGTCGCGTGACTTCCGCTGTCGTAACAATATATTTGTTTGTATAACCTATGTTCAGCTGTTTTGTACTTTATATAAATTTAACATGTAACAACTTAAACAGTTATGATGCCTTATAAGAAATTATTAAAATATATTTGCAAACCACTTCTCAACCATGGCTTTTTAAATTTATGATTTATTCGAAAATATGAATCCCGCGCCAAAATGGATTACGCAACAAAAGGACTAAATTCACGTACTTATTCACCTTCCTCTCTCAAGCTGGACATGGTAAGATTTAGGCTCAAGCTCCTAATTCTAAACATAAGGAACTCATTAACGATAACTTAGTGTAGACTATTTATTTAATCTTTATATTCTACCAGGCACCGTGTTTAGATTGTACTGGATAAGAAAATCGTTTTAATGATTTAATCTCGGATACTTATTTGTAAAAGTGTAAGCCAACGTCAATTAACGGAAAACTGCACTGGGCTTTCAGCAGGCTGAGTGTCATGTTGGAAAAAAGTACCCGTTGAGACGTTCCTAGGTGCAATACAACAACAATCTCAAAATTAAGTTTATATTCAGCATCTCTCTCTGGTGACGTAACTGGGACTAAAACCTCTTCGGATTATTTGTTAAACCTACGCCTCACTTAGTAACCTAGAGCAGTAACCTCATACCACCCTCGACTTATCACATAGTTTTTTTTATCCAATCACTAGTTACATTCTGACAGAAACTTTTTAATCGTGACCTCATAATTTGGACAGAAATTAAATATATCAGATCATTTCTTTCCTTTGTTATTCCATGGCAAGGGTTTATTCTTCCGTGGTATTCATAAACCATCAGTGTGCCGCCACTACCTTTAAACGCTTAATTTTTAAAGCTACACAAAGCTATAAGCGTTTTGTCCATCGTGGGAAAACGACCCCCGTAAACTTACCGCTGACCCACCGGAGGGTTTTTAAAAATATCTTCTGTTTTCGTGGGCTGAACTTTTGGAGAACTTAGTTAATATTAATAGGATATCCTATCAAGGTTTGTCGCAGCGAGAGAATTCCGTGTTTATTATTATGGAATTGTATGATTATCAACCGTCAGTGGCCCCCACCAACATTAGAAATTATTTTTGTAGGAGGAGGGTAAGGTTTAAGAGTCTTCCAATTTATTCTATTATATCATCAGCCACCATTTAGCCATACCAAATATAAATGTTTTTGGAGAGGACGTTAGAAATCCTCTTTGATATTCCACCAATTTTAATAGGATTTTTTGAGGGAGAGGCCAGAAAATCACCAACCTTAAATGCTTTTTAGGGGAAAGATTAGAATTTTTGGTATGCTACAACCATAAACCATTAGTGGCCCACCATCAGCTTTATATGCTTTTTGGTATGCTACGACCATAAACCATTGGTAGCCCACCATTAGCTTTATATGTTTTTTGGTATTCTAAGACCATAAACCCTTGGTATTGTTGTTTTTGACAGTTATTTTGATTTAAAAGTAAGTATCTTCTAAGAAATAATTACTAATCAAGGGTGCTCGAAGATTAAATAATCCTCCTTCACCCTGCTCGTGACATAAGGTTAAATTTGAATTAATGGTCAGCGGAATAATGAGCCGTATGGGCGAAGAAGAAGTAATAATAATTAATTAATTAAAAAATTAATTACATACATATATTCTCGTATATATACGTATGATGGTGAAGCAAGTAGGCGGAAGTGAAGGCGCAGCAGTGGCTGGTTGATCTTTGAAGAAGGAGCAAGATGGCAGCTGATTTTAACAACAAACCCTTGGTGGTCCACCATTAGCTTTATACTGTAACGACAGCGGAAGTCACGCGACTCTAGAAGCATGCGCGCTGGAGTTTCTAGAAGGATCATGACTGTTCCTGACAACTCTAGTCTTTTCCAGGCGCCCTCTATTTTTGTATATAAGCCCGGCAAATAAAGCAGAGAAAAATTGCAGATAGAGAGATAAATAGACAGACAATTGAGTCAAGTGAGCGGTAGTGACCGTAAGTAAAGTGCGTGAATCGTTGTGCATTATAGCGTGCGTTGAAGTTAAAGTGAATGTGGAAATTAAGTGTATAGCAAAGTTGTATTGAGAAAGAATAAACTAGTTTTATTTAAGAAAGGACTTGTATCGCTGAAGTTTTTCGGAAAGAATTTTTACTGGAAATTATCAAACAAGCAGATACGCAACAATATGCTCTTTGGTGGAGGAATTAGAAAACGTTCTTGTTATATTATGATCACCAACGAAATTTGCAAAGTATCTTTTTAGTACATGGAATTTTGGAGGGCTAAACGTTTGTAGAATCTTGTCCTGAGTCTGTATCAATAAAGATCACATCAAGGTCTATTTTTCCATTGTCATCTGGTCTGGGGACTTCCGCAGTGAACCAGTTGTCTATTTGTTATTATGGTGTTATTACAGCCTGTCACAATGAATAGCTTTTATTTTATTAAAATTAAAAATAAAACAACTTAATGTGGGTAAAAGAGTTTATATTAAAAGGTTAGTTCAGCGTTTCGACCATACGTATAGTCATCTACAGGAACAAACATTAACATTTAAACATCAAAAAATAACTTAAATACGATAAGCCCTACCAAACAACCACAGGCTTTTAAAATAGTAGTTTATTTTTAGTTGTAATTCTTTTCATTGTCTTTGTTTTTTTTTGTTAAGCATAAAGCTCCACAATGGGTTATCTGTGCTTTACCCACCACAGGTATCGAAACCTGATTTTTAGTGTTTAAGCCCTCAGATTTACCATTGTTTCACTTGGAGGAAATTCTTTTATTATTTGTTTGTTTGTATTTAAGCATAAAGCTACACAATGGGTTATATGTGTTCTGCCCACCGTGGGTGTCTAAACCCGATTTCTAGCGCTGTAATCCGCAGACATACCGCTGTGCCACTGGGGGACATTCTTTTATTATTAAAGCTTCTTTTTATTTATTTTATTTTTTATTTTCCTTTTATTAACATTACCTTCACTGAGAATAATTTCAAAATAGTTTTCTTCAAACTTAGAATCTTTACGTATATTAAGACTTAGGGAACTGTTTCTTGTCCTCAAGGCAACTTGATGCCAATATTTTTTCTGGTTCGAATGTTTCTTGGCTTGTTAGTTTTTTTCTATTAACAGTTGCAAATTTCATTTGTTACCTCTTGCATTTTTCCACTTTTAACAAACAATTTTGCGACATAATTTAACTGAATCTCAATGGTAGCATAAAATCTGTTATAATGGTTTTCCCTTTCGGTTAATCTCATGACATCTGGACATCTTCAAGCGTTTTTATTTGACTACTTAAGCACATGTACCCCGCATAAAAATCTCCTGGACCTTTAACTTGTCTTACTCTTAGTTATTTCATTTTATGGTCTTGACATTCATTCCTAAGATAAGCTGTTAATAAAACTTATTTTGATTTATTCACATTTTAACTAACAGACATGTTTCTCTGTGAAATCTGTCTCAAAGATGCAATCCTTTTTTATGCCTATTAAATATATATCATTTTATATAGAGAGGTCTTCTGTGGTAAAGTGGACCTTAATCTTATCACCACTTGAGTGCAATCCTCTTCAATAGTTATCATCCACACATTATGTTGTATAGACAGTAGCAAAGTCGGATTTATCATCCACACATTATGTTGTATAGACAGTAGCAAAGTCGGATTTATTATCCACACGTTGTGTTGTATAGACAGGTCTCTAGCAGCAAAGTCGGATTTATTATCCACACGTTGTGTTGTATAGACAGGTCTCTAGCAGCAAAGTCGGATTTATTATCCACACGTTGTGTTGTATAGACAGGTCTCCAGTAGCAAAGTCGGATTTGTTATCCACATGTTATGTTGTATAGACAGGTCTCCAGTAGCAAAGTCGGATTTATTATCCACACGTTATGTTGTATAGACAGGTCTCCAGTAGCAAAGTCGGATTTATTATCCACATGCTATGTTGCATAGACGGGTCTCTAGCAGCAAAATCGGCCACCACTGGAACTCTACATCAACTGATTCTCTAACTTCACCTGAACAATTAGTTTTATCTCGTCAGAACTAATATATAGCTATCTTATCCTGTCTGCAGATCTATTGTTTGTGTAATTGCCAGTGCCGCGTCAAGACACTGATTGACATTAGGCGAGGTATAAACTAGTGGGGTTCCCTTGCTTTTAAGCAAATACCATACAACTAGATAAATGAAATTTTTTAGTGATAACAAATTAAGGAAATATAAAAAGGAAAAGAATATTCCAAACAAACTGGTTTACTATTATTATTTTACTATCCACTTTATATTTTATTATTTATTATCATACTCGTAACGTGCGGTGGGCCCTGGGCAATTGCCCCTTTTGCTCATTGGATAAAAAGTTAATTGTGTGTCGTTTATTTCTACTAATACGTGAGTGTTCCCCTATAATGTGGTAATTATGTTCCCCCCAGAACTTAGTCCCTCACGAATAGCTGCATCATGTTTTCAGATTGATAATTTATAATAACTACCACGATTCTTCTGCTTCCATCTGTGTGTTTTAATGGATATTTCATGATGGTCTATTAAACTCCTCGTCTATGGGTCTGAGATCACTTTATTCTTGTTGGTAGTCGCGGATGTAATGTTCATGTTTAATTACATTGACGAAAATATTCATTCACTCGTCTTTGATAAATTTAGTGCCTTGTATCAAAACACGGCTCTTTGTAGTTTCTTTTGTGTATTTTCACACTTAACGCACGTGATACTTTTCTATGATTTTCCTTCGAACATTACACAGCTTCTGATCAATTCTTCGAACTTTTTTATAGGAATTTTCAGAATCCATCGCTGAGTCAAATTAGAAATTCATAAGTATCCGCTATTTTAACTGAGTGATCTAAGCTGTCGATCAGTAACATTGATGAATTCCATCTCCATGTTTTTAACTTAGATCAACTTATTGTTTCTATTTTCTTCAACCAGGTGCACTTATCTCCACCCTAAGCCAGTGAATGGATGATTTCTCAGGGTACTTGTGGGTAGGAGAATTGAGTGAAGTGATACTCATGCTCAGCAACCATTATGAGGCTTTATCCTTCACTTAGTACTTGGACATCATATATTATTGGTTTAAGTATGTGGAAAGGGTGTAGAAATACAAGATATTGTCGATTTGGTATCTTAAATTCCACTGTGCATAGTTAAAACAAACTTGTGAAACTTACTGTATCAAATGATATGGTTGTCGTAAATGTCACGACTATCAATTAAGATTTCCGGTACTAGATGATAAGAGGTAAGACTGTCCAATTGTTAAGTTTTTAGTTTTCCATGCTATCTACCTTTTCGTATCGATTTCATACTAAATGTTTGGTTGTCCTTTGATTCATCTTTCACATTCTTGGCCTTGGTCCTCAAACCCTCTTATATTAATGTTTCTGGTCTCTCTATATTTTATCAGTTTTACTATTTCAGTTTTATTTTCACGCGCTTCATTCTGTTCTTACGTGTGTTTTTGGTTACATTCTTCTGTTTTCCATACCCCCCTTTTCAAAAATGTATTTATCGTTGAATGTTCACCAGAATACTCTCAATATGTGTATGATCAGTAGTCAAATCTTGACAGAAATTATGTGGTATCTTTCAATATTTGTACGGTCAGTAGTCAAATCTTGACAGAAAGTATTATGTGGTATCTTTAAATATGTGTATGACCAATAGTTAGATCTTGACCGAAACTATTATATGGTATTTTTCAATATGTGTATGTCACAATCTGGACCGAAAGTATTATGTGGTATCTTTCAATATGTGTATGACCAGTAGTGACAATTTGACCGAAAGTATTACGTGGTATCTTTCAATAGGTGTATGTCACAATCTGGACCGAAAGTATTATGTGGTATCTTTCAATATGTGCATGACCAGTAATCAAATCTTGACAGCAAGTATTATGTGGTATCTTTTAATATGTGTATTACCAGTAGTCACAATTTGACCGAAAGTATTATGTGGTATCTTTTAACATGTGTATTACGAGTAGTCACAATTTGACCGAAAGTATTATGTGGTATCTTTTAATATGTGTATTACCAGTAGTCACAATTTGACCAAAAGTATTATGTGGTATTTTTCAATAATTTAAATAATTGTCTCTTTTTCGTCAAAATACACACAGGCTGGTTCAGTTACTTTAAAACACAATTTGACAAGACGAATTATTCTTATTTGCCCTGTTATTACAATAGTCTTTTATAATTTCACTTTAAAAACCGCCACTATACGATCTTTATCACTAAACTCACAATCATGCAGTCTAGATCCAAATAACAATCTTTCGACGCGTGTTTATACTCCGACAGTAGTCTAGAACATTCCACGCAGTACTAGATATTTATTTCAGTAGTGCATACATGTATGTATATGATAGGCAGATAGGCAGTGATTGAAACAGCTAATATACTATTGTTGTACAAAGTTGTTTAAATTAGTGGTACGATCTAACAATGAATAACTGCTCTGCCATGTAGATAATACAATACCCTAATGTAACAAAACATGCGTATTTATGTAACTTTAAGTCTAGCTACCCATGCAGTGTTACAACAGAATGATATATATATATCTATAATGAACAGTGACATCTGTCGGTGAATTTGATAACACGTAACTGCAAATAGAATTCGAGGGATATTTATGTTCCAACAGTAGCACATATTATCAAACAACATCATATTAATTACTTTTTGGAACGATTTTTATGATGTATTATGAAATAAAGGAAACAAACTCATAAAAAAAGCTATCAAGTACGTTATTTATTGAAGTGTATGATTATTTTGAAATTACAAGATCTTAAGGTTTGTCGTCTTTCTTTCTCAGAACATCAACTTTTTATTATTATTAATTTTCGTGATCCACCCACATGAAATAATCCGAAAACCGATTCCTTTTTTGGTGTGTGTGGAATATAAGTACATAGTTTACTGATACTTACGTTCAACTATTTAAATAGACTTGTTTCTGATATCTAAAATACTACAATTACATGGCAATGAACATGTGTGTATGTTAAAAAGAAAAATATATCGAACTATTTTTAAATTGTCTGTTAGAAGTCCACTGTAGGCATATATGGAAATTAAAAATAAAACACAGTTGAAAAAAATAGTGTTTTTATTATCAGGATTAAATGTTAACGTGAAACATCACTGTAATCAACCAAACATTGAACATCACTGTTATCAACCAAACATTGAACATCACTGTTATCAACCAAACATTGAACATCACTCTTATCAACCAAACGTTAAACATCACTGTTATCAATTAAACATTACTGTTATCATCAAATTGTTAAGCATTACTGTTATCAAACAAACATTGAACATCACTGTTATCAACTAAACATTAAACATTACTGTTATCATCAAATGATTGAGCATTACTGTTATCAACCAAACATTGAACATCACTGTTATCAACCAAATGTTAAACATCACTGTTATCAACCAAATGTTAAACAGTACTGTTATCAACCAAACGTTAAACATTAAAGTTATCAACCAAACGTTAAACATTACTGTTATCAACCAAACATTAAACATTACTGTTATCATCAAATTATTAAGCATTACTGTTATCAAACAAACATTGAACATCACTGTTATCAACTAAACATTAAACATTACTGTTATCATCAAATTATTAAGCATTACTGTTATCAACCAAACATTGAACATCACTGTTATCAACCAAATGTTAAACAGTACTCTTATCAACCAAATGTTAAACAGTACTCTTATCAACCAAACGTTAAACATTAAAGTTATCAACCAAACGTTAAACATTACTGTTATCAAACAAACGTTAAACATTACTGTTATCAACCAAACGTTAAACATTACTGTTCTCAACCAAATGTTAAACATCAAACTGTGTACCAATGATGAAAACAAAAAATAAACAACCTCAACACTTGTTAAAACTAAAATATGGAAGTTTTGTTTTTATTTTTTTATTAAGAACTTTGTATTCTTATCTTCTTTGATGTTCTAACATTAAGTGCATTAGCAAATAACATCTCGTTTTGGCTTCAAACTTGCTATTTTTATAATAACGTTGAAGGGTGTCTGGTCGTGAACGGATGTTTGTAAAGAACCAAATGACGCCACGGTTTTCTCCAACAGGAACTAACGTTCATTGTTCTTTCCGATAACATACTTTATTTAGTAACAGAAGCTGACTTTAAAATTCATTGTATCGATCAATTGTTTTCTAAACCAATGTTCAAAACAGAAATTTTTAACTGCATTTTCAGATCCTTACTATTAATCTTAGGTCTGTACCGAAAGATGATACACTCCAGCACTTAAACTAGGAAACTTCTAAATGATGCATGTTGGAAGTAATATATTAAACAGGGAAAAAGTGGAAATAATGCGTAGTGAAAAAATTACAGAAATAGTAGATTAGACAGAGATGATATTGGGAAAAATACGGTAATGTTGGAAATAATGAAAACCATTATGGAAATATTGCACTAATTAAGATATATTGTAAATAGCATATTCATCATAAACATTTGAAATCATAAACTTAATGCCGTTTAACCACTAGCTACAATGTATTCGGTTAACCCTAAGATAATTCAAGATCTGAAGGCCGTAATACACTCTTTATACCAAACTATCAAATAAACGGAACGAGATGTCTTTATATCAAACTATCAAATAAATTTAGTTCTGGTAGTACTGAACCACTATGAAGGCCAGTACTGAGTTCTGGTAGTACTGAACCTATGTGAAGCCCAGTACTTAGTTCTGGTAGTACCGAACCTCTGTGAAAGCCAGTATTAGTTCTGGTAGTACCGAACCTCTGTGAAAGCCAGTACTGAGTTCTGGTAGTACTGAACCTATGTGAAGGCCAGTATTTAGTTCTGGTAGTACTGATAGTACTGAGATAGTACAGTTGTTGACTGACTAGCAAGTGTAGGCCACTAAGGATAGAGTGGTTTATTGTAGATTTGGTTAATTCGTCCTTAGAAACGATTCCACATTGATAGAGT
Organism: Limulus polyphemus; assembly: GCF_000517525.1. Classification (NCBI taxonomy): domain Eukaryota; kingdom Metazoa; phylum Arthropoda; class Merostomata; order Xiphosura; family Limulidae; genus Limulus; species Limulus polyphemus. The sequence goes on from NW_013665756.1 coordinate 927,720, forward strand.
AAAATTGTTGACTGACTAGCAAGTGTAGGCCACTAAGGATAGAGTGGTTTATTGTAGACTTAACTAATTCTATCTTACAGAAGTTCGCACAAGTAAAATCTATGATGGCTCTTCACGCCATATGTACAGAAAATTCCAAGTTCACGGTATAGCATTGATATAATCTCATGTATAGATCTCACCCTGCGTTGTGCGAAGTGCGTTGTGATAATTGTCTTTTGTATTATTTTATTGTAGTTTCTATGTATTAGTATCTTAGGAATCAGTTGGATCTATCTTATGGTGTACTACATGTTTACAATGTCTTTGGAAATGTTCTATTTTATATTTTGGATATACTGTATTTTTCAGAACTATTTACTTTCCTCCATTGTACAACTACCATGGAAAACAGTTTCAACTTTTTATAGCATTATTTATTTCAAAAGTTGTAGTGTTTTCGAATACGTTTCGAGAGCTTTATTAATATTCTAAATGTACAGTGTCCGTGGAATCACTTTGAGTTGTTTTATTACCTAAACTATATGGATTGGGTCTTTGGAAAAGTATGGATCTAACGGTTTTCATTGTAGAAATAAAGTGTTTTTATACATTTCAAACATATTACTTGATAAGCATCTGGATATGTTTATTTTTTGTTTTCCTGTACTTCCTGAAAGTAAAACCTATTTACTTCCAACGTTTAGTCTCATTAATAATACACTTATATTATGACTGCTTGAGAAGATGTAGAATAAGGTTAGAAAACAGTCACATGTTTTCAATCGATGGCTGTGCGATACTACCGGTAGTTGATGTGACTGCAGAGCCCTCTAATGAAAGATGGTATTTATCCCTGAGACACACCTTGAACACTTGCACTCGTGCCCCCCCCCCTCCCCATCGAGCCACTTAAATGATTCGGTTTGTCTCTAAAACAGTCTAACCTGGCGAAACTTTATTTCCGTTTTGGATATTTGCCTTAACTGAACTTGAGAATTGTTTAATAATGTTTTCTCGACCATAAGAGAACATTATAAAACAATTCTCAAGTTCAGTTAAGGCAAATATCTCAAGAAATCATAATTAAACAATTCTCAAGTTCAGTTAAGATACATATATTCTCTTATGGTCAAGAAAAAAGTTCAGTTAAGATAAATATCTTCTCTTATGGTCGAGAAAACATAATTAAACAATTCTCAAGTTCAGTTAAGACAATATCTTCTCTTATGGTCAAGAAAACATTATTAAACAGTTCTCAAGTTCAGTTAAGACAAATATCTTCTCTTATGGCCAAGAAAACATTATTAAACAATTCTCAAGTTCAGTTAAGACAAATATCTTCTCTTATGGGAGAATTGTTTAATAATGTTTTCTCGACCATAAGAGAAGTAGTTCTATATGTAGCAACTTTCTTCACAAAGGCAGACGGGTAATTGTGTTTGTCAGTTTGATCTTGAATGTAATGTGATGTTATCGTCTGCTGTGAAACCTATAAAAGTGGCAAATCATGAAGTAAAATATTTTATAACATATATGTCTATACATATGAAACAATTTAAAGCAGTTTAATCTCAGGAGAGGGCGCTAAAGATCACAGAAAACATTCATTTACATGCAACACTGAGAGCTCAGTTTACAACATTTAATGATTTTACTTCCTTGAGAAAGCTAAGCTTGGTGGTCGTGAAGCCTGTCTCTCAGTGTGTCTGACGTGAAAGCTAAAATATTTACACAATAGTACGAATTAGTTACGATTTTCCTCGATATTACCATTAAGTTTGAGGCACTTTAAGAAAAAGATGTGTAATGAAATATTCCAGCCAACCACGAAGCCGAGTATTCCAGTAACACACTATAGTCAACCACGAAGCCGAGTATTCCAGTAACACAATACAGCCAAACACGAAGCCGATTATTCCAGTAACACACTACAGTCAACAATGAAGCCGAGTATTCCAGTAACACACTATAGGTCAACCACGAAGCCGAGTATTCCAGTAACACACTACAGTCAATCACGAAGCCGAGTATTCCAGTAACACAATACAGTCAACACGAAGCCGAGTATTCCAGTAACACAATACAGTCAACCACGAAGCCGAGTATTCCAGTAACACACTACAGTCAACCACGAAGCCGAGTATTCCAGTAACACAATACAGTCAATCACGAAGCCGAGTATTCCAGTAACACACTACAGTCAACCACGAAGCCGAGTATTCCAGTAACACAATACAGCCAACCATGAAGCGGTGAACAAGATTATCTATAGAAACACTGGAATTTTAAGATGACCAAGATATTGTAGATCTAAGCACAGAGATTAAATGAGGAAGGAGTAGTCCATGACAAACTTCAACCTACACATATAACATAAGAGATCAGGGGTCGTCAATAAATTAAACTTGTGCTTATGAAATAATAATTGTTCAACTTAGACTAACCCATTTCTTAGTTATTCTACTGATTCATCCAATTATGGATGCAAAAATTATAATTTCTTGTTATTATGCTAATAGCAGGCTACTATTTTATTCACGTGCAGACCACACCTGATCGTCCTACAGTTCTTGGAGAGACAATAAAGGACGCAAGAAACAAGATTTGGTTTCCAAACAGCAACAGCAGAGTTGTACAAATCATTAATTCTACATGCAGCTGCTTGAAAATAACCGACAAACCTAATTACGTCCAATAATTGGGGTTTCAGGGGTTGTTAATAAAATTTCACGACTCATAATTCTGTCAACTAATACTTTACGCTCGGTTATCCAAAGTTGAACTTTGAATATTTCTATTTTTGTTTATGCTTGGTGTTTGATGACATGTAATTTTCAGATAATAATTGTTATTTTCTTGTTCAAAGGGATTTATTATAAAGTTAAAGTTGTTTGTAAAAACAGTGCATTTAACAACATTAGCTCGATATTGAATTATTCTAATCATCTAGTAAATGAACATTTAGTTTGTCAGAATAAAAGTGAGTAAATAAATTCGAATATTGACTCCAATGCACATATAATAACTTTATAATTGCCTCCTGTCATTCCAGTGGCTCAGCGGTAAGTCTGAATACTCACTCCTCTATAAACAGATAGCCCATGGTGTAGCGTTGTGCTTAATAACAAGTTTGTTTGTAATTAAGCACAAAGCTACACAATGGGCTATCTGTGCTCTGCCCACCACGGGTATCGAAACCCGGTTTATAGGGTTGTAAGTCTGCAGACATACCGCTGTGCCACTGGGGGGGCACTTATTAACAAACAAAATAATATTGCCTCCTGGTGTCTCAGCTGTAAGATTGAGGGATTACAACATTAAAAGTTTGGAAAAACACTAACAGTCCATTGTGCAGCTTTGTTCTTGAACAACAACAACAAAAAAGCTTGTTCGCCTTATTTTTTGCGCTGCTTATTGTAAGTCTGAAAAAATATGTATAGAGGACATTGCGCTGTTCTTGCGATTCTTAATTAAAAATTATATGTAGATCAGGTTTTACAGTAAAAAACAACAACAACATATTACAGTAATTATTCTATAAAGTTCTAATGATATATTTTTTAATTTTGAGCTAATAACTTTTATATATAATTTTTCGCCAATTTTTCATTCACCGTTTTTCGTTTCCTACAATTTTATTTAGGTATTTGTGGCTTTACTTAAGCCTATGTTTCTACTTATTCCTTTGGCATCGTACTAACTTGTCCAACAGAGGTCGTTCAAATTTTTACAAGGAATGAAAAACAAATTGCATCTGCTTTAAAAATTCACTTTAATCAGATAGAGTTGAGTTACAAAACTTTGAGATGCCCTTAACTAGAAAGAACTACAAGAGCATAATTATAATTGGCCAACATGCAAACAGCTAATAAAAAAACACGACCTTGACTCTTGCGGTGTGTGAAATCCACCTTCCTAGGTACTTAATTTCTTTCCTCTAAGTCTAAGCGAATAAAGTGAAACTTAGGGTTTTTCTTGATGTTTTCACTTGTTTTTATCGTTTATTTTCTCTTGTGAAAATCTACCTACGTCCATTCCTAAAAACAAAACGTGGTTAGGACTTGCAAGAATTGAATCTAACACTCTCTCGTGTGGAATAAAATATTGGTCTCGTCAGCTTGTGACGGATGGGAAATATATTGCACAATTAAGATTAGTACTAGTGATGTTAAGTAGCTACACTCATAATTAACCATCTCCATACTCAACACTTGGTGTTTGAAAGTTAAACAGAGATGTGTTAAAACTGGGTAAATAAGCAGTGATAAGAGCCGTAATTATGTGTTATCACGGATTGTATTTGTAGTAGATCAACTGCTCAGATACATTCCCTTGCAACAAAACGCCCTCCCCACACTTTAAAATTTAATTATACATGCCTGGGAATTTAAATTTCATAAAAGTTGTTTTGATTTTAATAACGAATTTTCCATAATTCAGCTACGTAGATTTCGAAAATAATGTTCTTTTTTTTCTATCAGGTAATATTTTTTAAAAATCGGGAATAAAAAACTCTTACTTAGATCAAATTATTATTTCGTTTACTACAATGAACATTTTTTATTATAATGTTTGGGTTCTAGAACGATAGATAAAACTCACGTCGCTATTGGTCTAGAGAAATCTATAGGCAGTGCTTGTCAACATTTTAAGCATAACATAATGTGACCCGATTTCAATGAAAATGATTCACTTGTGTAAAAGTACATATGACGTTTTGTGAAAAATCTGTACGTGATGGAGAAAAATGGATATCATTTTTGGATTCAGTATACAGGAATTACTATAGAACACGTAAAGATTTCAAGACAATAAAACCATCACAGGCCTGTGTAATTAATTAGGGCTGAAAAAATAACTAATTTACTATTTAAACAGAGTAATCTGTTATGGTTGATTAAGTTGAAAAAATAATTAGTTTAATATTTAAACAGAGTAATCTGTTTAGGTTAATTAAGCTGCAAAAATAACTAGTTTACTATTTAAACAGAGTAACCTGTTATGGTTGATCATGTCTCGAATTCTCTCTATATATTTATTATATATAACCGTACTGAGTATTGTGATTCTGGTTCGTTAATTAGTATGAAATATAATGCTTGTTAGAGTTTGAAATCTTCAACACTACGCGCTACACAACACTCTGGCTAGTTTATCACAGCCACATGTTTTATACCGTAACATTCTCATCTGTCCGTAACTAGACGGCCTTGGCCATTTGAACCACCATATAAGGTATTATTTCTGGTAGTATGAAGCCTTGAAGGTTTTTATTTTATTATCTCTTTAACCTGTACGTTATATGTTTTTTATTTCAAACGCAACATTCTTCTTTCACTGCATGAAAACTGTTAAGATATACGAACAACAAATACACTGATACACTCAAACACGTTCATGTACTTAGTGTAAAAACGCCATCTACAGGAAATACACTAGATTTACCATTAGCCAAGTGTATGAAGAACGCGTATTAGGGGCGTATATTTGCTTTTCAGAGTAAAGGCTGATATGGTTTAAGTTATGAATGGTTATATGTTGCTGTTTTACATACAAACTCAACAACCACACGTGTAGAAACTGATCTGGTTCAAGTAATGAATGGTATATGTTGCTGTTTTACACAGAAACACAACAACCACTCGTATAGAAACTGATCTGGTTCAAGTTATGAATGGTATATGTTGCTGTTTTACATACAAACTCAACAACCACACGTGTAGAAACTGATCTGGTTCAAGTTATGAATGGTTATATGTTGCTGTTTTACATACAAACCCAACAACTACTTGTGTAAAAACCTCATGTGGCTCAAGTTATGGATGGTGTATTCTGCTGTTTTACATATAAACCTGAAAATTAATTGTTTTAGCGAAACTGATCTGTTTTCAGTTTTGAACGGCTTATGTTGCTATTTTACATACAACCTGGGAACCACGTGCATTAAAACAGTTCTGGCTGATGTTATGAATACTGTATATTTATATTTTACCGAGAAACCAGAGAAATACGTGTTAAAAGGCTGGTCCAAATTTTGAATGGTGCACGTTGTTGTTTTCATACAAACCCGACAACCACGTGTTAAAACTGATCTGGTTGAAGTTATGACTGGCTTTTGTTGCTGCATTACATTCAAACCCAATAATCATATGTGTAAGTTATGAATGATTTATGTTGTTTTGTATAGAAACTCGACAACCACTAGTAGTGTAGGCTTTACTTGTTTAACCATAAGATGCTGGCGACTGAGGGGAGGAAGGGTATGGGTTGAGGTTGTAAGGTGGCGTGGTCTGTAACGTCATAGGCGAATAGTACCAAGGATTCTCACCAGGAGCGGATAATGAGCACTGCCACAGGTGTAGCTAGTTCTATAATGTAGCACTAGAGGGCGTATAGAGTACCCCCCGTATGTGACTCAAATGTTTGAATCGACTGATATGTCCTAGTCGGTAAATTGACCATATTGAACTTTAACTTAAGTCGATTACAGTATTTCTCATATCAATAGGACATGCCCTTTAACATGATTATTATATATTATTATTTTGGAATACAACATCTACTCAGACTGCGTGTATCATGTGTCGGTAATTTTCAACTATAAATACAGAGATCCATTTCTCGTTATTCCGTCTAATCACCAGTCTATGCTGTTCTATCTCGTGGAAGGAATAACGAAGAACCAATCTGAAATAGTAAGTATGTCATAGTTTTATGTATTTTTCTGAATATTTTATCTGTTATTCTAAAAATATGTTTTCAGAAGTCATTATTTTCTTCCTAAATAATGATGATGCCTTTTTTCATTTCTACAGATACATGTATGTTACAATTTTGTTCTTAGGCTAAAGGAACTACAAGAAATGTTTTTGACAATCAGAAAATTTCAAAAAGGACCTAAGCCAATAAGCAAGCTGAATCACTAAAGTAGGAGCAACAAGTTTGTCGACAATTATATAACTTGAAGCACGTCATCACATCAGCAATATCCTATTAGAAATGGTCGTTGCATCACTATATCGACTTGAGTATTCATATTCGATAGTTCACGAACTTTGGAAAAAAAAAGTATACCTCACCACGGAAGGCGTCACCTGTTCTTCATCATTTAAACATTGGATACCAACAGTGAGTGTTACTGTAAACCTGATTTCCTTCTGATAAGGTGGATCATGTCATTCGTGTCGCTTGTGCTAATAACATTCCCTGTGTGTGTGTGTTTTTTTATGTATCATTTTGATTATCACGATATTGTTATGATATCACATATAGTTCTCATTGTTTGATCAAAATCACAATGGTACTGGCTTATTGTTTCATCAAAATCACAAATGCTGCTGATTCATTGTTTTATAAAAGTCACAATGGTACAGGTTCTTTGCTTTATCAAAATCACAAATGCTGCTGGTTCATTTATTTATAAAATTCACAATGGTACAGGTTCTTTGTCTTATCAAAATCACAAATGCTGCTGATTCATTGTTTTATAAAAGTCACAATGGTACAGGTTCTTTGTCTTATCAAAATCACAAATGCTGCTGGTTCATTGTTTTATAAAAGTCACAATGGTACAGGTTCTTTATTTTATCAAAATCACAAACGCTGCTGGTTCATTGTTTTATAAAAGTCACAAATGCTACTGGTTCATTGTTTTATAAAAGTCACAATGGTACTGGTTCTTTGTCTTATCAAAATCACAAATGCTGCTGGTTCATTGTTTTATAAAAGTCACAATGGTACTGGTTAAGTGCTTAGATTGGACTCGATTGTTAATGGCATTCAGACAGATAAGAAATTGAATGATAATACAATCAAAGGACAGCGTATACCACTGCTAATTAATGTGTATACAGAACATGTGTACCGTATTCTACACGTTATGAAGAAAGAAGAGTATGAAGTAAGTGATCTAGTCTAGCTCATTGTGTTTGGTTATATTTGAAATCTGCATTGAAAAGAGGGAATAAAACTATTCTCCAGTCCGTGTTTCACCAATAAAAAAGTTTTTGTCAATTATTTTCACTTTATTGTTCTTTTTATTTCACACAATCTGGTCATTTAGTCTACAAGAAAAAACATAGTTCAACTTTCGTTTCAACACATGCCATCAATCATAATACACATAGTAAATATAATATTGTTCAAACACAAACGAATAAGGTCATTGCAGCATTTTTCTGTCGTAAATCCACATTCAGCAGTACTTCACAATGAATCTTCTTATGTTTGGTTAGGGGAAGTAGTCCTTACAGACCAAAATATTCTCCTTTTTCATGTTAACAGATCCAGTGACTTCCTGGTTAATGAGTTGGATCCAGATTAATGGTGTAGATCTATTTTTATGTTTGGTCAAAGGAAGCAATCTCCCAGATCATCTCAGAAAACACTTCTCCAAGATCATCTCTAAAACACTCCTCCAATATCATCTCAGAAAACACTTCTCCAAGATCATCTCTAAAACACTCCTCCAATATCATCTCAGAAAACACTTCTCCAAGATAATCTCAGAAAACACTCCTCCAATATCATCTCAAAAAACACTTCTTCAAGATCATCTCAGAAAACACTCCTCCTAGATCATCTCAAAAGACACTCCTCCAAGCCCATCTCGTGTACACAAATCTTTTAAGAATGCAGAATAAATTTTTAGTATTCAGTTTGTTTGTTGTTTTTTATAAATCAGATAATTTTCTGAGAAAATTCTAAAACTGACTGAAATTCTGTAGAGACGAGAATATTTACAGTGTTGGATTATCCCCTTCCAGACTGTATCTCAATTCGTAAAGTTCCTTCTTTTGCCAAGTTAAAGTGTGAATCTCTGACAAATAAATAGTGTGTTATGTTTAAGGCAAATTGACTAATAGTATATAACCTCCCGAGTATTGGTCATAAATGTTATCAATTCCTTGTTCTTGAAATACTGTTGTTTTTACCACTTCCCCATTCTCGTAGTATTTCTTTCGCAGTGTAGATATCATTGGACGAATCATTGTAGTTCAGATTCGTAAAATGTTCCACATAAAATTTCTCCAAGATAATCTTCCAATTGGTACACAGGGGGATTTCTCTCCAATCTCTTGTGAATCTTAAAAATTTCTCTGTCCATCCAAGCATGTATCCTTTCGTAATTGAATTATTCATTTTACTAATATATACTTGATCATCTACAAGTTTACTTTGGTGACAGATTTGAAAATAGTCTTGTACACTACAGACTGATTAGAGTAATTGACGTCCATTGGTCTCACTTTAATACTGCGATGGTACGATTCGTTACCAGATTTTTCAGTACAGATTTTTTCAGATTTTTTGTAAAGTAGCGCCACAATATAGTTTTAAGAATGCGATTAAATCTTTCTACTAGAGATGATTTTGTTTCATTAAGTGTAGTAAAGAAGTAAATGCCTTGTTCCTTGAGATAACGTTCAAAATAAATGATTAGTAACTATGTTCCAATAACCATCTACAGTTTACAGGGTTTTCGACCCTGTTTTAAATACTGTTTAAGAGTTTTGTATACCACACCCTTTTTTTTTTATCTTTGAGCAGAATAACCTATATTTAGAAAATACGTCGTTGTTATAGTGCCTTAGATTCGAGAAATATACCAAATCAGCCTGCCATTGTCATTAGATCCCTGAAACGATCACTCAGTTTCTTAAAAGTTTAAATCTGACTGGTTTATATAGTGTGTATGTATCCTGCTGACTTAGCCAGTCTATGACTTGTTTTAAAGTGATGGATTTACCTAATGCTTTAACAGATCTTAATCAAGGTATAAACTCCACTATAACTGACAGGGTGAGTAGGATTATAATGAATAGAATCAGAACTGTACCGATCGTGGATGGCGCCCTCTGTGAGATACAGATTTTGAGCCTCTCCTCAAAAAGATCCAATCTATCCAATCTTTCAAAAATGTCAACTTGCGCCCCCTACGGGTCGGTGCTCTTTTTTTCTGCGCCTCGCTCACACAACTCGCGGTACAGCCCTGAATATAATACTTGATCCACATCAGACATTATTTACTCGTAGTTGTATTCGGCTCACCATCAGTTCCGTCGCTAACAGTAGTATTAATTTGTTCATTACAACAACAAGATTATTTCTTACTCGACTCAAAATATCACAAATGGGCCAATAACACAGTGATACTTTATTTAAAATGATACAACATTCTTGGGTCCTGTACAAATAACACAATGATACTTTATTCTAATGATAAAACATACTTGGGTCTCGTACAAATAATACAGTGATAATTTATTTAAAATGATACAACATACTTGGGTCTCGTACAAATAATACAGTGATACTCTATTTAAAACGATACAACATACTTGGGTCTTGTACAAATAATACAGTGATATTTTATTTAAAATGATAAAACATACTTGGGTCTCGTACAAATAATACAGTGATAATTTGTTTAAAACGATACAACATACTTGGGTCTTGTACAAATAATACAGTGATACTTTATTTATATGATACAACATACTTGGATCTTGTACAAATAATACAGTGATACTTTATTTATATGATACAACATACTTGGGTCTTGTACAAATAATACAGTGATACTTTATTTATATGATACAACATACTTGGGTCTTGTACAAATAATACAGTGATACTCTATTTAAAACGATACAACATACTTGGGTCTTGTACAAATAATACAGTGATACTTTATTTATATGATACAACATACTTGGATCTTGTACAAATAATACAATGATACTTTGTTTAAAATGAGCCCAGATAGATACAACTTACTTGGGTCTTATTCTTTTAGCCATTATTTGATATCCATGCTTCATATAGTGATATCTGTCGTTGTTTCTCACACGTGCTTTTGTGGAATATTTGTATTAAATATTTCTTCTACAAATTCTTTCCATCCATTAAGATTATAATTCTTTCATTCACGTAGTACATCGTTTACTAAATCGAATATTTTACTGTTAGTGATGGATCTTTCACTAATCATTAATTCTCCTCAATCACTCCACGATAGATCAGCACTGGAACTGATTATGTTTGTTTGTAATTAAGCACAAAGCTACACAATGGGCTATCTATGCTCTGCTCGCCACGGGTATCAAAATCCGGATTATAGCGTTGTAAGTCCGCAGGAACCAATATGCTTAATAGGATTTCAGCTTTCTTTTTATATTTCTGAGAACGATATCTAAATTCTCTAGAGCTAATGAATCCATTTTGATTCTAAGGCTCGTGATTGAACATTTGATGACATTAATTTGACATCGTTACTTTATCATCTATCATTTTGTATGACAGAATGTATTTCATTATCTGTTGAGTTTAATACTTTATGCACTGGTCTGTCATAATCTTTGGTAAAACGGGTGTATCATGATCAGGAACACGGATCATTCATTTTGTGTTTCATATTTTATAACTCCATCAGATTTTCCAATAACACATCCTGTCAAGTAATGAAAGTATAAAAGCTACAAGTAATGGTAGAAACCATCAGTTTTGTATCTCTTTTTCTACTTAATTGAAGGTTTCTTGGCTGCCAACTTTTTCAATAATGACCTGTATTGACTGCGTTTCTGTTTTCTGTGTTCACCATAAGAACGTTACCCTATAATACATTTAAACCACATTCATAAATACATATGGTGAAATCATTTTTAGCTCTAGGAATTATTCCTTTAAATTGTTTACACGTTACTTTAGGTAATTTATGGAGCACCTTTTGATGTAGTTTAACTCTAAAAGTCAAGGTTAATAAATGAACTGAGTTTGTCTGTAAAACATATAAAAACTGTTTATTAATAAAGTACTGTACATCCACTTATAGTTACCATTGTATGTAAAACATATAAAAACTGTTTATTAATAAAGTACTGTACATCCACTTATAGTTACCATTGTATGTAAAACATATAAAAACTGTTTATTTATACAGTAGTGTACATCCAGTTAAAGATACCATTGTATATAAAACATATAGAACTGTTCATTTATACAGTACTCTACATCCAGTTAAACATACCATTGTATGTAAAACATATATAACTGTAAATTTTTACACTATCCAGTTGAGCATAGTATTTTCGCAATTACAATGATCATGTTTATACTGGTATGATATGATAGGGTAGTTCATGGTGGAAGTTAATTAATAGGAGGACATCCACCGAATTTCAATTTGTAGCATGGATTTTCAGCAGGATGGCACCTTTCTTTTTACCTTTAGTGTGGAATGTCGTGAGGTTCTCTCTCACCATTCTCACCACATTCCATAGATAAGGACAGTTTATGTTTTCACTTTCCCAGAGATATGATGAATGTAGCGGGTTACCCATTCACACTAGTCATGATACAAATGATAGAAACTCGAAAATGGTTGCTTAAGTTAAAACATACAGTTACATCACCAGTGACTAAACATTTTAATCTAAGTTCCTATTTTTTAGTTCAGACAAAATTATTTAATTTCAATCACGACCACAATCATGTTAATCAATGACTATATGACCCCCCCCCCAGTGGCACAGCGGATTGTCTGTGGACTTACAACGCCAGAAACCGGGTTCTGATACTCGTGGTGGGCAGAGCACAGATAACCCATTGTGTCGCTTTGTGCTTAACTACAAACAAACAAACTAACAATGAGTATATATTCGGTGAAGTACCTTACTTGGGTATAAACACCACAATTTTTATCATTGGAAAACAGTTCTGTTCTGAGGCACATTTGTTCTGGAGTTTGTGGTTCCATATCAATCAATAAACAACCAAAGTGTTGCTTTGTTGCATCTTGATAAGATTCTTCAAAATATTTAAGACACGAGTCGGAAAAAATTGTCTAAGTAAAACATTCATCTGAGTTTTGTCTGTTTTTATGGGCGTTTTTGCGGTTTTTTTTTCCCACTATTTCGCTTCCTGTAAATGGATCTTTGCCAAATTTGGTATGGAGGCTCATTGGGTCCATAAAATTTCAACTTTGGGTATTGCGATTTTTTGTCACAGCTTCGCCCTCTGTTGAT
>NW_013665756.1:940956-942312 GCF_000517525.1 Limulus polyphemus
CATGAAGATTTGTTGGGTCCATGCAGAGATACATGCAAAGTTGCGGTTTCACATTTTGTGTTTTGCAGTTTTTATGGGCGTTTTTGCGTGTGTTTTTTTTGTTTTGTTTTTTTGCAATTAGATATAAAGGAAGCAACTTTTCTTGTCCTGAGATAACCTTTCATTAATCGTGGATTTACATAACTCCAGATATTTATAAATATGTTATTATAACACAATAGGTGGCGCGATTTCAATGCATTTACTCAAAAAAGGAAACAAAAGTAAAAGGAACAACTTAGTTGGTTAAATATGCTATTAACCGGAGATTTATTACAGAATCTCTATCTTTGAACCTGTATAAATGACGAGAGGTAAAATCAGGCATTGTTTTAATAATAAAAAGTATTGTCCTAAACATCGACAAATACGGTATAGATTTCTGGGTGGTAAAGTTTTGCGTGTAATGAACCCCAAGTAATTATTGATGCCAGAAATATTGTTGTGAGGACAACTGGATGTCCAATGAGGTATTCATAATACTATTTATTTATCCAAGGATAATTGGAGATGAAGTCAATGAACATGATATTTCCCCTTCGCTTATATCGTACAATAATGATATCTGCAGAGGCATGTAAGATATCCAGTTGTAGAACAACATCAGGAGTTTCCAGAAAGGACTTTATGGTGGCATCCATCTTCTTGAGAAGCAAACTCTCATGCTCCTACAACAATGTTGAAACCAAAAGCATGGAGTTTTTATCCTCTCTATATCTCAAGCTTTCTCTTATGCAGAGTCCACACTGGCGCATTTATCATGATATTTGTCATGTCTTTGTTATAAAATGAAGGACAACCATGGTAATTCATGTGCTGTTCTCGTTGTGTTTCTCTCCACTGTTTAACGCATGATGGACACAAATGTGTTTATTTGATACTAGCTTAACAGTGCACGATTTTTGGAGTGTATCCTTGAACGGGAACCCTAGTCACAGAGTTGGTGGATAGAAGTTCTATCCTTAGATGGCCATGCAGGCTGATGCTATGGTGGTGTAATGAAACGGGTCAATATTACAAGTAGAGAAAAAGTAAAGTGGAACGTAATATAACATCTCCTCCAAATGTCGGAATAGTAGTATCTGTAAAAAACAGGAAAATGTCATCAAAACCCAAAATATTATACAAAATAATTATTGCATTCATTTTTGTTTAATTATGGAAACTATTGTACAAACTAGCTCCATTTAATGATTAAATCATCAATTGTAGGAAAAATTTCCACATCAGATTACCACTAAATGAAGCTACACAATGGGCTATCTGTCGCTCTACGCCCACCACGGGTATACGAAATCCAAGTACTTCTAGTGTTAG
>NW_013665756.1:942333-968113 GCF_000517525.1 Limulus polyphemus
GGCTCTCTAATAAACTTGTAAAGTTCTTTCACTGTTATCAATATAAAAGTGTATGACTTGAAGTATTAAGAATAATACTTATAAGAAAGCAAGAAATATATATATATATATATATCATCTAGACGTCATTAGACTGCTCCATTATAGCGTAGTGGACTTAGTTTCTGGCTTCTAATTATTTCCAGTCAAGTGGATCAATAGATCTAGATTTGTTTATATTCTTAACTGATCCAGATTACAGTGATGGACAAGCTTGTTGCTTAGGAATAAAGATCCGTTGGTCAGTGAATCACGTGCCTAGCGTTAGATAAATATCTAATGCAAACTAATAATTGTTTCTCAAAATAACCGTTAACAATGTTACTATAATACATATGGTTGAAGCGGAAGACCTTTAATTATTGGTTTTAAATTGTGTTCTGTCACGTGAATTTGTAAATACATTCTAATAAGTGTGAACAACGAACCACACGTAGCTGTGGCAATGCGGGGGTAACGTAGTAATGTAAAAAAGTTGTATGATGGTCACTAAAGTTAGTTTAAAGAAGACTATTACAGATTAACTAAACCTTCCAGTATATTACAAACTGTGTTGGTGAACCTTAATATTATAGGCTTGAAGACTGACACTGCTATACAGGGGCAAAGTTTTCGTTTCAAAAGTGTGGGGGGGGGACATTACGTGAAACTAGGGTATAAAATAAGATATTCTCTATTAAGTAAGTCAAAGGGTTCTTTTCTATGTTAATTTTTTGCTTTTATCTTATATTGATATAAAACGTTCAGTGAGAGTAGCAGATATATCAGCATTTACAATCTTTTAAAACTTTGAAAGATCTAGTTGCGTAATTTCAACAGAACCAGTTGATCATATTACACTTTGGACAATATTTAGGTATCAATATAACTTACGAAACAAAGTAGCACTTACATCAGTAATACTTAGGGTTACTCGAGGAAAATAAAATAAATCAGATTGCTGATTTAATGATTGATATAATGTAAACTTGAGTAGAAAATGTTATCCGGTTAAAATTTCTTTGAAAAAAAGCAGGAACGAAACTGTCTTACTTTAGTCTTTGAATAAAAATAAGCGTTACTTAGAATAAGTTTAATATATTATCTGTACCTCTCTGTTGTGGTATATATATATTGGCTGTTGCACCAGGTGAAATTTCTATGCATTAAAACCTCAATTCTTACCACGTGTATAAATACTGATTTTGAAACCTGGATTTGTACAGTATAACAATATAAAGAGTGGTCTCCTTGTTATGAAAATTCCTGTTTTGGTATACAAATAAAATAATCATAGCCATCATAGTAAAAAAACATAGAAGCATAACTGTACTTGTCTTTAGAAGAAAACACATTACAATACATTTCTTACAAGACCTCTCTATTTATTTACCTGTAACTTAACCTACTGTATAGCTAACTTTCAAATTGCCCTTGCCAACCAGTAGATAACAAGAATTCCCTTGTTTTTCTACAGAAACGATCGGAAAAATATTCCTGTGCTAGTCATTTGAGCAACAAATTGCTGGAAGAGTGTTTTCCTTTCCAAGTGATCAAGTTGTTCTTGATGGACCTCAGACAGCATGTCCTTCAAGATTTGTGCAGCTTCAGTGCTGGAATTTCAGGTGTATTTTGAGATGAACACGTGTAATGGTCTGCTGGTTAATTTTGGGTATTTGTTAAAACAATTTTCATTCTCTCCACTGAGGAAAATTTTTTTCAATTTTTCAAAGATCTGCAGGCATTTCTGGACGAAAAACTTTATCAATTACACATCTATAGTGTCTAGCAGCTTGTAGTACTCAGCTTTATAGTACTACAAAGGAGATGTTAGTGCACGTGTAACAGCCTCACAATAAAGCATGTGTATATTTTCATCATGTGTGGCAATTGAATTAGCTCGCTATTCAAAAAATTAATTAACCCTGTTGTTTTATCGTATACTTTGCTAAAACCTTCCTCTGTTATTTTTTGAACACAGATTTTGACACACTCTACTACAGCAATCATTCCACCAATGGTTTGTGTTCTCTTTTGCAAAGAGATGTTCAGGCACTCCTATTCTCCATTACTTCAGTGGCTAGGATTAGTCCCAGGACAGATTTTCTCTCCTGAAATCTTTCCAGAAGTCCATTTTCTTTAGATGTTGAGTCTGATGCACTAGATGAAGCCACCTATTCCAAACCAAGCAACACTGGCTCATATTGGTTGAACACCTGAATGGCTAGGGTACGAACAGTCCATCTTGTGTTGAACAGCCGTTTCAAAGTAGTGTAGAATTCACTTTCAGACTTTGTTATTGGTCCGAATATTACCAACTCGTAAACCCACTGCAAGTAATCCTGAATCCCAGGAGAGGCTTTACAAGCTGTCTGAGTAATGAGATTTACATAATGAGGACTACAATGGACATAAAATGTTAGTGACTGTTCTTTTCTAAGAAAAGCCTGCGCACCAAATGAAGACCAGAAAAGGATAGATTGAGGTGTAGTAAAACATCATTGGCAACCTTGTATGAGGTGTAGTAAAACATCAGTGGCAACCTTGTATGAGGTGTAGTAAAGCATCAGTGGCAACCTTGTATGAGGTGTAGTAAAGCATCAGTGGCAACCTCGTATATTCTTTCTGCTGTTAGTGAAGACATTTCATTGAGACCTACAAATTCTTCGTGTGACATCAGATCTTTATCCACACAGCAGAGGTAGAATGACTTTTGTTCATTGCCAGATGCATTCTGTGTTTCATTAATGATCACTGAATATTGTAGCAGTGGCGGAAAACTGACTTGCTTTGCAATGTCTCACACAATGGAGTCGCCCATTAAACTCAGGATTTCATTTTGAATTTTGGGGCAGTTATAATCCTGATTATATGCAACCATATACAGAGTTTGGGATAATTCACTGATCTCAATTTCAGCAGCTGGATTAGATTCCACTCATTTTCTTCGTGATCTTTAAAAGCCAACCCTTGCCATGCTAAAAAACTGCACTGTACTTACAACCTTCAACAGACAGATTTTACCTCTTCTTTCAGTGACACCAAAACACTAGAAAGATAGGTGTCTATGGCTTTGCCTTCTGAGCATGAGTTGTAACCTTATGTGATTGACAATCAGCCAGCATGCTTTACAAACCTCTCTAGGTCTTTTTTATCAACTTCCAACTTTATCCTTCCTTTGTACAACAAATCGATAATAACTTCCTAAAGTTATACCTTTAAACTTTTAGTATTTTTCCTTTATATCTTAATGCTTCAATGATTTTATGCCTTAATGGTAAAAAAACTTCATTTGCTTCCTGACTGTAAACGAGCTCTAACCACAACAACAAACTCATAACCAAAACAAGAAAAAAAACAACAAAAAACTAAGGCTAGAAGGCGCTGTTGTCTTGAAAAATTAATAAAATTAAGAACATTAGCATTTATTTAAAACAAACAACAACTATAATTCGGCTCCTACAGTGAGTTTTCTAATAAGTTTTCAAAAAAATGTCTTTAATTCGTTATTTTACACTGACAGTACAGACAACCACTTCTTACAATTAGAACATCTTGACCACACAGATTTTTTTTAGAATTTCTAGCAGTGAAATCATGGCCATAATGTATCACACTTTACCGATATTTCAAAACCTTACATTTAGCTCCCTAGACTGACGATTCTTGCTTCTCCTTCCTTAACTGCCAGTAACTAATTGCATGTCTGTGTTTCAAACACCTCACGGAAGCTGCAACAAGACTGAGACAGCGGCAATTCTACGTGAGTTTCCGCATGGCCCTAGTGAAGACTTTTGTCGTAACAACTGGTTTTACGTAAGGAAAATAACATATCCCCGTTTTTCAAAAAGTGGGTGGGACACTACTACACTTGTGAGATAAGGAGATGTCAGATTTGTTTTTAACTTATATAAAATAAATAATTTCGTTTCGATTACTCGAAACGCTTGTCTAAACATTTTTTATAGTTTTGTACATATTAAAATACAAACATTTGTGACTGGACTTGATCCAGGGAAAATCGTACATATAAAATATCACCATCGTTAACATGGTAATATTTACAAATTTATGATTTATATGTTAACAAAACGTTTATTTAAGTAAACTTTAGTAAGAATTAACGAACTCCTGTCGAGTTTAAGAACTAAAGGGTAAAACCAAAAGTTAAGAATGGGTTACATATATAATGATGGACTGAAAATACAAGTTCAAACACTGTCTAAAAAAATATTGTGGTGTATCTAGTTACTGTGATATGTGATAAATAACTATGATTTGAATGCTTTAAGTTAATATGAAAGAAACATTTAAAATGGGGTATATAAATAATAACATGATTTTTAGGTTTACTTTCAAGCCTAACGATCATATATTTAAAACTGTTCTTGTTCAAGTTATAAATGGCGTATATATAATAGCGTAAAACTGACCTGTTTTAAGTTATGGATGGCTTATTTTCATGTTTTATATACAAACCAGACACACACTTGTGTTAAAAAAGTTTCGGTTCTAGTTTTCAATGGCGTATTTTGATGTTTTACATACAAACCCGACAAACACATGTTTTAATGAAAGAATTAGATGGTGTAGTAAATTTATTAACGTGACATACTCCTGAGCTTAAAAATATTTCACAGGTTATGTTTTTGAACTATTTGGAATTGTACAATTACGTTTTGTTTTTTTCTGCTGGACCTTCTGATGTTTATGGATTGCTATTTCCAGCAAGCCTTTATATTTTCGATGTGATATTTCTGAGTCTATTTGCCCGCCAGTGGCTCATCAGTAAATCGTCTTATAACATAAAAACGTAGTTTTTATACTTGTTGTGGGCACTGCACAGATAGCCCATTGTATACCTTTGCGCTAGACAAGAAACAAACAAATTAACTGAGGCCAATATTGTTTTCTACATAATAATTGTATAAGTATTAAAAAGACAACACACGCAAAGTTTTATAATTTTTCGTGTAGCGATAGTTCTGGAATTATGTCGTATTTCTGAATACAAAATAATTAGTAAAAAAATTAACCGCGCATGTTTATCGGCGATACATAAGCGTTGAGAGAAGCAGGTATCTAAAACTACTACGTAGAAAATCTAAACCGTTGTTGAACACTGGGATATTGATCAGATTATTTAATAACAGTTGATTAATTACAGTTCATAGTCGTATTTTTACTGGGAACGTTAAAGGCGTATTGTTTATTATTTCATCGTTTGATATTGATACAGTGATCTTATCAACCAAGTTATTAGTGTTAGGTTGAATTTTGATACTAAATTTGGAAGTTGGTTTGATCAGTTTAGTTTTTGTTACATAAATCTCAGTTACGTTGAGAGTATACGGTTACTGTTATGACGTTATACTGTTAATAATATTATATGCCGAAAGTTTGTTTTGATGTTCCACGTGGTTGAACGTACGCGTCTGTACAAACATGCAGTGTTTATTGCCAATTATTACCATTTATTTATATATATCCTTGCTCGAAATTAGGGCACTCTTTGGAATGGCATGACTTATAGATTATAGTTTTAGCAACTGGTCTTTAATAAATGATGGTTATATGGTTTCACATAATTTTCGAAAGTATTATGTAACATCCTAGTGGGATGTTTTGCGTATTTTTTTTAAATTCTATTTGTCTCTTGATCTATCCCAGAAATAGTCTGTTAATGCCTAAATTTTGATCAAATCTTGACGTATAGAAAATATATCTAAGGTATTAGATAAAACTGATCTACATCACCCATTTTTGGAGATAAAATTTTGGTTTCCTGTTTTAAGGTTAGTAACATAACGATATCTTCGAACATCAACTAGACACGTTTGATTTTTACCCTAAACTTCAAAGGTATAAAACAATCACAAGTACTGCCTAAAGCTGATGTAATTTGAAAAACACCTATTGTAAACTAACCAAACAATATGGTAACTTAACTAAACAACTATTGTAACCTAACCAAACACCGAATGTAACTCAACTAAACAACTATTTAAACTAACCAAACACTATAGTAACTCAACTAAACATCTATTTAAATTAATCAAACACCAAATGTAACATATACAAAGAGCTATTGTAACCTAACCAAACAACTGTTGCAACCTAAACAAACAACTATTGTAAACTAACCAAACAATATAGTAACTCAACTAAACAACTATTTAAACTAACCAAACACTACAGTAACTCAACTAAACATCTATTTAAATTAATCAAACACCAAATGTAACATATACAAAGAGCTATTGTAGCCTTACCAAACAACTGTTGTAACCCAAACAAACAACTATTGTAAACTAACCAAACAATACAGTAATCAAACAAAACAATAGTTTAAACTAATCAAACAACTATTGTAACCTAACTAAACAACTATTGTAAACTAACCAAACAATATAGCAACATAACTAAACATCTATTGTAAACTAACCAAACAATATAGTAACGTAATTAAATAACTATTGTAACTTAACCGAACAATATAGTAATCTAACTGAACAACTATTTAAACTAATGAAACAACTATTGTAACTTAACCAAACAATGTAGTAACGTAACTAAACCACTATTGTATACTAACCAAACATACATGATACATACATGATACACGCTGTCTGGCCTGGGGTATGTATTGCCTAGCGATTAGCGTGCTCGTACTGTGAATCTGATAAATTATGCTTCGATATCTCTTGCCGAAAAATCACGCTCTACACTTTGTGGCCGTGAATGTAATAACTAACTCTTACTGTTTGATCAGAAAAGATTAGTCCAAGAGTTGGTAGTGTGCACTGTTGACTGGTGTATCAGTTTAACAGATCACCTTGTGTAGCTTTTCGCGAAGTCCTAAACCAACCAAACACAACCTTAACAAACTGGCGGGAAAACGGCATGATATTTAAACTAACTTTGTGCTGAACTCAAGCATATGATTTTAATTCCAGGGCGCCCCCCCCCCCAATAGTGAACCAGCGGCAAGTCTGAGGAGTTAAAAAGTGTGGTGGGCATAGCATAGACAACCCATTGTGTAGCTTTATACTTAACAACAAACAAAAAAGTTTACTTCTAGCTTTCAATGAGTGTTTTAAACAGAACTTCAATGTTGAGCTACATAAGCCAATTTTTATAAAAACAAATTTCGTTTGTAATATATTTTTTTGAAAAACTCTTATCGAAGTAGACTAGGAGAAACAAGATAATACAGGCCTACTTTTAGGTTATATACAAATTCCACGAAATTTGAATACGGGGTTTGTATATGTAAATATTACTGATTGGCTATTTACAAGTCAATGATATGCATGTCATCTATCTCTGTGTGTTTAAAGTTGAAATCGAACTCGGGTTTATCGCAGTGTCATGTGTGATACGAACTTAAGGTCTTTCATGTGAGTAACAGTATCATATATTAGACTGGTTGCGAAACGGAATTGTTTCTAAACTTATAGTAAGTAGGCTTGGAGCATTAAAAGCACAATTCCTTCTCAGTCAGATCGTGGAAGGAAGACCTCCCAGTATGGAACCTGGAGACATATCTCCTTACATCTACTAGAAATTCTACGAAATTTGTCTTCTCGATGAATTGTGGTATTGTCCTGGATAGAAACGGTGTCGATGGTGTATACGAAGAACACGTGATGGCTAATCCAATATTAAAAAGACGATTGTTTGCAACGTTGAAAAGCCACAACGACACCTTGTGGGCTGTAGCTCAGGCTGGTGTGTTTTGTTTCCGCCTTCGTGTGATAAGAACGTTATCATGTGTAATCTAGAGTGTGATTGGCCATTTGTTTTAATCACAGAACGTTATCATGTGTAATCTAGATTGTGATTGGCCACCTGTTCTGAACATAGAGTGAGCTATCAAAGAGTAATAAGTGAACTTAAAGCATGTTTTATAAACCGACAAAGAAGCTGTTGATCAAAAGTAAACGTGTTATTATTGAACCTCATAAAACCACTGTGTTAAAAGATATAAACTGCTAAGAAACGTTACTTTGGGCTAAGAAGATATTCAACGTTAGCTGGTTGAAGCATGAAATAAGCATAAATAATTTTAAGGAAAACAAACAACCAGCTCATGTCTTTATGGCACTGACTAAGTACAAACAGAAGTATACAAGTTTAAATGCGGTGATAATGTTAGTATTTCCACACATTCCTCACATTCGGTGATAGTGTTAAAATTTCCACACATTCCTCACATTCGATGATAGTGTTAATATTTCCACACATTCCTTACATTCGGTGATAGTGTTAGTATTTCCACACATTCGGCGATAGTGTTAATATTTCCACACATTCCTCACATTCGGTGATAGTGTTAGTATTTCCACACATTCGGCGATAGTGTTAATATTTCCACACATTCCTCACATTCGGTGATAGTGTTAAAATTTCCACACATTCCTCACATTCTGTGATAGTGTTAATATTTCCACACATTCCTTACATTCGGTGATAGTGTTAAAATTTCCACACATTCCTCATATTCGGTGATAGTGTTAAAATTTCCACACATTCTTCACATTCGGTGACGATGTTGATATACCAACACTTCCCTCACACTCGGTGACAGTGTTGATATTTCCACACATTCAGTGACGATGTTGATATACCAACACTTCCCCTCACACTCGGTGACAGTGTTGATATTTCCACACATTCCTCACATTCGGTGACGATGTTGATATACCAACACTTCCCCTCACACTCGGTGACAGTGTTGATATTTCCACACATTCCTCACATTCGGTGACGATGTTGATATACCAACACCTCCCCTCACACTCGGTGACAGTATTGATATTTCCACACATTCCTCACATTCGGTGACGATGTTGATATACCAACACTTCTCATCACACTCGGTGACATAACGAACTTGGCCAAGTATTAAATTGCAAGGACTGTAGATGTGGACTTGACAAGTTTTTTTCAATGTTTCACAATGAATGAGAATAATTACAACCAACATACTGTATGACATAATTAATAAATTCGTATACTGTGTGACATAATTAATAAACCCATATACTGTATGACATAATTAAAACCAACATACTGTATGACCTAATTAAAATCAACATACTGTATGACATAATTAAAACCAACATACTGTATGACCTAATTAAAATCAACATACTGTATGACATAATTAATAAATTCGTATACTGTGTGACATAATTACAACCAACATACTTTATAACATAATTAATAAACCCATATACTGTATGAATCAATTAATAAACCAATATACTGTATGACACAATTAATAAACCCATATACTGTATAACTTAATTAAAACCAACATACTGTATGACATAATTAAAACCAACATACTGTATGACCTAATTAAAATCAACATACTGTATGACATAATTAATGAATTCGTATACTGTGTGACATAATTACAACCAACATACTGTATGACATAATCAATAAACCCATATACTGTATGACTTAATTAAAACCAACATACTGTATGACTTAATTAAAACCAACATCTTGTATGACATAATTAATAAACCCATATACTGTATGAATCAATTATTAAACCAATATACTGTATGACACAATTAATAAACCCATATACTGTATGACACATTTAATAAACCCATATACTGTATGACATAATTAAAACCAACATACTGTATGACATTTCTCAGTGACTTCTTTTTACGTTAGAGAATACAAGAGGATACGCAAAGACTGACTAATACAGTGAATCGAACTTTCAATCTGTGATGAGAAATTAATCACCAGATAGGATTTCGATTGGAAAGAAAGTACTAGAGCAAAGTATAAGACTTTCTAAAATAATGGTCCTTGAATTTAGTTCAGGTTGTCAACTTTTTTAATCGTTCCACATTTGGCACCGTACTTATTACAAATCCAGAACTCTGCACACTGTAATCTTTGTTACAACACCCTCCTCATCTTCTTTCTCCGCATACAAATACACCCTCACGTTTAAAAGTAGAAATCTGTTGATAATTAACGACGTGTTCTGCTTTTTTAATCGTTCCACATTTGGCACCGTACTTATTACAAATACAGAACTCTGCACACTGTAATCTTTGTTACAACACCCTCCTCATCTTCTTTCTCCGCATACAAATACACCCTCACGTTTAAAAGTAGAAATCTGTTGATAATTAACGACGTGTTCTGCTTCGCAAGAGGCAATAGGATTCCTCTTATCCTCTACTACGTCACAAACTTCTTGAAACAGATCATCAACAATGTATTAACCACTTACAGCATTATTTGAGAATGATTCATCACACAGGCCAGAGATTCGTGAATTCCGTGGTTCTGAATTTACTTATATAAATTCCTAACTGAAGTGTTACACAACTTTCTACGTAATACGAAACAATTTATTATAACGATCATGATCATCGCCTTTCTTTCTTTTTACCGTTGGCAGTAATTTTATTCATAATAAAAGCTAAAAACGTTTATTTCTGTTAATGTCACAGTTAAGTGTGACTATCGGCAATTTTCCCTTAAGTGTTTTTAAAACTATTTAATTTTCTTGTCTACGTCATATAATTCTCAGAAAGACATTCCTCATCAAGGTAAACTAATGAATAACGAATATTGAAGAGAAGGAAATTACTTGTGGAGAATACTTTTCAGAATATAAGAATGACTTAAAACGTCTGAGAAAGATGCGAATTTAAACAAGTGTGAATGAGCGTAAGATGAACAAAGATAATTACAAGTACAGTGCAAGAAGATGCTTGTTCAGAATGATTCAGAGGACCCTGAAAGTGTCTCCTCATGATAGAAGCTAATGCTTAAGTGTAAGATGACAAGACATCTCTGTGACAAGGATAAAAATTTTCTCTTCGTTGAAACGACTATGACTACACCTATAATGTCTTTATATATTTTTATCTGTCGTTGGGCTAATGTGGAGACAGAAGTACAAATTATATAGTGACTGTATGGTGTGGAGACAGAAGTACAAATTATATAGTCACCGTATGGCGTGGAGACAGAAGTACAAATTATATAGTCACTGTATGGCGTGGAGACAGAAGTACAAATTATATAGTCACTGTATGGTGTGGAGACAGAAGTACAAATTATATAGTCACTGTATGGTGTGGAGACAGAAGTACAAATTATATAGTCACCGTATGGCGTGGAGACAGAAGTACAAATTATATAGTCACTGTATGGCGTGGAGACAGAAGTACAAATTATATAGTCACTGTATGGTGTGGAGACAGAAGTGAATATTAGATATTGGTTGTATGGTGTGCAGACAGAAGTATAATTAGATGTTGATTGTAGAGTATGGATACAGATTGTTTGTTTGTTAGTTGTGAATTTCGCGCAAAACTACACGAGGGCTATCTACGCTAGCCGTCCCTAATTTAGCAGTGTACGACTAGAGGGAAGGCAGTTAGTCATCACCACCCACCGCCAACTCTTGGGCTACTCTTTACCAATGAATAATAGGATTGACCGTCACATTATAACACACCCCACGGCTGAAAGGGCAAGCATGTTTGATGGGACGGAGGATTAGAACCCGCGACCCTCACATGGCTACAGAAGTACGAATTAGACATTGATTGTATGGTGTAGAGACAGAAGTACAAATTATACACTGACTGTATGATGTGGAGACAGAAGTACAAATTATACACTGACTGTATGGCGTGGAAACAGAAGTACAAATTAGATAGCACTGGAGAAGGTAGTGAAATAAATTATAAGGGTGTCACAAAATGAAGATTGGAGAAGGTATTAAGTGAGAAAATGAGGGGTTCAAGAGAAGAAAATTGGAGAAGAAACAGCGAAAAACAATAATGGATTTACAAAAACGAAAAAATAAAGAACTGAAGGGATCAACAAAGTAGAACACAGTGCTAATCGAGCAGAAGAAAAGTGTCTAAACACAAGTAGAACACAGTACTAGACGAGCAGAAGAAAAGTGTCTAAACACAAGTTGAACACAGTACTAGATGAGCAGAAGAAAAGTGTCTAAATACAAATAGAACATAGTACTAGAAGAGCAGAAGGAAAGTGTCTAAACACAAGTAGAACACAGTACTAGACGAGCAGAAGAAAAGTATCTAAACCCAAACACTTCTGCATAATAGATATTGAAAGTGACATTGAATATTAGTACACTTATGGTGTTGGTGCGTAAAGTACTGAGAAATTATCCGTATATGATTATTACTGATATAGGTTTGTAATGTTAGGGTCATAAAGGGCGACACCCCGTTCATCAATACATAAAATTAAAAATATGGCAGGGAGATGAAATATCGCTGTCATTCATATGTGACTTTAAGATATATACAAGTTTCTTTAGAATTATATTTTAGGCTTTTAAGACTTGTATCTAACGCGTATAACATATTGAAAGATTTTGATTCTACAATTATTAATTATTATTAATATTGAACATAAAATTAAAATATCCGATTAGTCAGTTTGGTTTTGCTGTGTTGGGGTCGTTATAATGTTACAGCTAATCTCAGTATTCGTTGGTGAAATAGCAGGCCAAAAGTTGGCGGTAGGTAGTAATGACTTCTTCCTAGTCTCTCACTTCAAAATTAGGGAAGACTCACGTACCTAGCCTTCGAGTAGCTTTGGGCAAAATCCAACAAACAAGCAAACAAATCACGCTACATTTTATCCTCTCTATAAACATGTTATTGTTTTGTATCATACTCAAAAACTAGAGAAATCTTATTGCAAAAAAACACAGATATCGTATTTCAAAGACCATCAAAATCAGGCAGGGGTTTGTCTGCAAGTAGTAATATAATTATCTACAAACTGATGTGGAATTCCGCTAAAGCTAACATGGTAAACATCGTCAGGGTTTGTTATAACTGAAAGTTAGCCCTTCAATAATCTTGAGGTTGACTATTGGCTGTCCTCTCTGGCTAATAGTTCAAAATTAGGGACGGCTATACCTGTACTCTAAGAGTCTTTAAAGTAGCCGTTTAGCCCACGCAGGTATATGGTGTCATTCAAGTTGAAAATTATAATTCCATAACTGATATAAAATGTTTACTTACAGTGCATATTAAAACATGCTTGGATTCGTGGAATACAGTTAACAATATTCACATAAAAATCGGCGTTTAAAAATTATGTAGAAATAGTATTGTAACACTGGCAGAAATAATGCTATTTTTAGAAACAGTACTGCTTGCAGGTTTTAGAATTGAAACTGGTAAGTATAATTTTATGAATTTGCTGGTAACATTGCTACAACAGAAGAACCACTTAACCCTAACAGAATGACAGAATAATTAGTGGAAGCTACAATTTGGATAGA
Organism: Limulus polyphemus; assembly: GCF_000517525.1. NCBI lineage: Eukaryota > Metazoa > Arthropoda > Merostomata > Xiphosura > Limulidae > Limulus > Limulus polyphemus. The sequence goes on from NW_013665756.1 coordinate 955,682, forward strand.
AAATATCTGCAATGGGGAATGAAAGGTCACACTTCCAGTTAAAAGAAATCCTTCCTAGACCCTCTGTTTTGTGGAGCAGTGATGACGTAAGTATTCGAATGTGGTTTACTTCAAGTGTGTCATCGTAACAAGAGCGAGAACAGCAGAAAACAAATCTTTAATAACCTGATACACTCAGTTCGCCCAAACATGTTTAATTAGTGATGAATTATTCTCCCTAGTGCTGAAAACGATCAAGATCTTCGACAAATCAGCGTTCGAAGTTTTAGTTTTGTGTTAGATCTGATATTAGAGCCTCACTTGACATATTCCAAGAACCAATCTCCTAGTACATTTAAGATTTATATAAAGCTTTAAATGAATGCTTGCTCATATAGGCTATTAGTGTCAGGAAGTCAAAGTGACAGAACACCAAGTGCGTGTTACATTATTCCTCAATACCATCTAAGAACAAAAGAAGTACTTTATTACGTTGTTTAACAGAGTTTGTTTTATTATAAGTAACAAATATAAACACCATACACATAGAAAATATTGTACAAAACAAAAACAAAAAATGTTCCCCTTAGCAGCTGTTTTGGCTTAACAACCAGACCACAGAACCCGAGGTTCATGTATTGCCATTCATAATTTAGGAGTGTTAACCAGAGGGAGAGAAATCAGTTAGTTGATAGCGTACACGGATACTCTTAATCGAAGCGTGTTTGGAAGCACCGGGTTTCAAACCCGAGAACATCGAATCCTCAGTTTGATACTTTAACCATGTTTGGGCCTTGCAAAACTGTTTGTCGAATTACGATTGATAATTGGATCTGAAAAATCATTCAGGGCTGATTCCAAGGAAACATTTCGTTAAAGGAAAACTTTTTTTTTCTGCAGGTACAAAACGCATCAGGATATGTGTGAGATCAGCGACCAATCTAAGCCCTCAGGTGGTTCAGTTCAACATATGAATTCTGAATCAGGCCAAGAATGATCAAATCTGCTGTTGCACTGGCAATAGGAAAAATTTCTAATTGCATTATTTTAACTTTTCATGACAACAATTATATTAATCTTCAAGAGATAGTGATTAAGTATGTATATGAAAAATTATAGTTGGTGGAAAGTAAAGTTCCATTTTACTTTTTAATTATCGTTTTTCAGATTGGGTTTTTGATACTTTGGTTGCAATAAGAGACAAAACTTTTTAAAGTTTCTGTTGTTTTTTTCTCCTAGTGATCACCGCCGTCCTGCTTGTCAGCGGAGCTAGGAGTTTCATATTATCGAGGAGTCACACAGAAAGTCAGAGGTAAGAACCAGCCATCTATGTCCAATAATGCAGAGCATCAACAGACAGAAACCAGTGTAAGGTATTTTAAAACAAATCTCTTTCTTCTGTGACTTCTACCACATCATCATTTTGTGTGGCTCAGCACAGCTTTGAAAACTGTCCCAAAGTTGAACCACAGCTTGATCTGATCAGAATCCAGTTGACCTCACCATCTAGTGATCGATAAAACTACATAATATTCGATAGCTCTAGCTTCACAGTATATTAAAAACACTAGAATAACAGTTCCCAGTTCACTGTTTCTTTACACTTTCAAATGTTCTGTATAACATGAATCATGTTTGTAAATGTGCGTAAAAACCACTTCAAAAACAGAAACAACTAGGGAATGTCTATCTGCACTTCAGTAAGTTTATATAGAACTTGCTAAGTAAAATTTAGAGAACGTGATCTTTCGTGGACCAGATTCTGAATAGTTTAAGCTGGAGAATGATCATTTAAGACACTTTTGTTCGTAAAATTTATAAAATAATAGTTTTGGACCCCTAATATTTTTCACTCGTTGAATCTACAAATTAAATATATGCAAGATAGTAAGATAAGCAAAGATAAGGTAAGTAACTAGAAGATATTAAGATAAACAACGTATAAGACAGTAATATAAACCAAGTAAAATACATAAATTAAACAAGGTAGAAGAATTTAGCTTGTCGCTATATAATTAACTATTTCATACAAATGTTATAAATGAATAAAAAGCAGCAGAAAACCATAAACTACAGTATTTATTTAGTCAAGCGTTTCTATTTTTGATATTTAATGTGATAAACATTAACTGATTTCAGGAACTCTCTTCACAGTCTGAACTCTAGATCTTGGTGACACGGGTTTTGGGGAACTTTCTTCAGATCATGTTTTTCAGAGAATGTCCTAAACAAAATGTCATCTAATAATCAATTAATTAAATACGTTGCTGTTCGTGTCTACCGGTGATCGCTAGTATGACAATCCCTTTAAAATTAAAATCAACTCATTTCTTTCCTTGTTTTCCAATATCAGGACAGTACTTAACGTAAGCCTAATGTCACTTAAGATGAAGAGCGTAATACACGGTAGCTATCATTCTTTGTAGGTTGATCTCACGCTAAACTTGCCATCCCTTGTGTCTAACATTTCCACCCAGCAGCCGCAGATCTGAGAAGAATCTCAAAGAACCTCTATATTTAAAGTATGGTGGCGTTTTCAACCTACTGGAAAATAACAAACCAATGTCAATGAACTTACGACTGGTGGTAAAAGCATTCATCTAATGTAGTATTTGTATATCAGTAGATGATTAAAAGCTTGTTGTAAGAAGTAAGAGGATATCTTGTGTAATGTAGAATTTAAAACACAACTTAACAAAATGTATCGGGTTCCTTGTCCGTCAATATACACTTCAGAAAAGATTTTTTCTCTTACAGAAAATATTTACCGTAAAAAAACAAAAAAAAAACATTTAGTCTTTTTTGTTGTTGTTTTCAGCCGTTAACGAGTGAACGCTTTTAATATATTTCTCTACTCAAGCTCCATTCTTGTGTTAACGCACTTACAAAGTGTCTTTGTTATCTAAGGTTATTCATTTTGTATTAACGCCCTTACAAAGTGTCTGTGTTAACTAATGTTATTCATTTCTCTATTCAAGCTCTATTCTTGTGTTAACGCACTTACTAAGTGCCTGTGTTAACGAATGTTGTTTATTTTGTATTAACGCCCTCACAAAGTGTCCGTTTTAAATAATGTTAGTCATTTCTCTACTCAAGCTCCATTCTTGTGTTAACACCCTGTGTTAGGTTGTATTGGAAACCCTTCTAGGTGAAGTTGCTGCACGGAAAGATTAATTTTCTGAGACCCAGAAAAATATGATTTAAGATAATCACACAATCTATGCGAGTTATGCGTAATCAGTATGTTAGATTTTGCAATACCCTCTGTAAGGATAAAGCAATACAAGCTTACACACGCCCTTGAGTAAACACTTAGAACAACGTTCAGTTATGTATGTTTGTGTGTTTTTCTTATACGAAAGCCACATCGGGCTATCTGCTGTGTCCACCGAGGGAATCGAATCCCTCATTTTAACGTTGTAAATCCATAGACTTACCACTGTCCCAGCGGGGGACCTTTCAGTTATTATGTAAGAATACCAGTATAAAACTGTCTGTATTCTCATAGTTAGTTAATCATGAAGGTACCTTTTTTTTTTGCTTTGTTCTTGGCTTTAGCCTAGGATAAATAGCTATGGCGTAAGAACTTTAGACGATGATAAGTCGCATACTGTTATAACATTAAATTCTAGACACAGGATAATTGATCTGTTATGTCACGGACTTTTTTTTGTCTGTGATAAGTGGCTGTGATATCATTTATGCTTTTGTTGAAATTTTCAAGTTGAAAACGAACCTTTATGTTGTAGTTCATGTCGTGAAATCCTTGTCCAAGAAGATTCACGGAAATCTTAAAACTTCTGCACGAACTAACAAATCCTTTTCACTGGCAGTTTCAAGTTCTCCTTATGTCACTAAAAGCCATTTAGTTAGATGTGTGTGGAATGAACATACATTAATTTTGTATGTATACATAACTGATCTTTAGGTTATAAAAACAACGAAAAACCTCCAACGTTAACGATTATAAAAGCTGGAGCTACAAGTCAAAGAAAGCTACAAGTCAAAGAAACGACAGTTCATTCTCTGACTCTCAACTGGATTATGACCGTGTCAAGTGGGGTCAGACTCTCACGTGGACTTAGTTTCAAATAACTGGCTCTTAAAGTTTTGAAAACAAAACACAAGTGCTGAACTAAAACGTGAGTATCTTGGAACAATCCATGAAAATTATGAACTCACAAATGGCAATTTCTCTCTGATGCAAACATCACCTTGTCACTCGTTTTACATTCTCATTGTGTGGTCTGATGGAACTACCTTGTCACTCGTTTTACAATCTCATTGTGTGGTCTAATGGAAATCAACGAAGAGCAGACAGATCGAGTAGTAACGAGAACTTTTGAAGGACGTGTGTCAAGAATTGGTATGACGTACTTTACAGAAATTTATATACTTCTGCATAAATTTCCTTTGGTCGTGACTTCAATCTTGCCATCCCACCACATTGGAGCAGGTTTTTTTTTTCATTATCTTAAAATTCAATTCTCCTTTAGTTTTCAGTTTTATTGAATTTAGAACTTAAAATCCAATTCAAGGTGCCCAAAAAGCTTTAAAATAAATGTTATCAGAAGAGTCCAGACATGTCTAAAAACTGACTTTAAGGGATACAAGGAAGTAGGTTCCATTTTGTTTAAGGTTACATCTAAGAAAATAGTCATGTTTCAGGGTAGAAGAACATAATGTTTTTGTGTTAGTTTCCAGTTAGTTGTATAAAAGGTGTTTCTTGTTCTGGCACCTATGAAACACATTAGATATTCCATGAAGGAGCACGTTCTCTAAAGGAGAGTATTGTATCTTTGCAGTTTCGATAAATTTTACAAATACTGGGTCATTTCAATGGCTGATTTAATAATGGAGCGAAAAAGGTAAGGTTTTTCTAAGGTTTGAATCTTTTCTTTTCAACACAGAAGACGTGGAAAAAAAATGAGTTGTAGTGAATCATATTCTCGAGAGAAAGTCACGAGTTACAATTCAGCAACTATGAATCTTCAAGTCTGATGCATATTCATAACAGACACCTGATGCTCTCTGAATTCTAGGTTTTACAAGGCTTTACACATCTCGCAGGATTATAATAATTCTCATAAATTCATGGAGTTACAATATTTGTCATGTGTCACGGGATTACAATATTTCACAGGATTCTCTTGGCTATAATATTTCTTTGGATCCACTGGGTTATAATTTTGCTCGGGATTCATGGGGTTAAAATACTTTTCAGGATTCGAGGCTTATAATACTTTACAGACATCGCAAGGTTACAATGCCTCTCTGGATTCATAAGGCTTTACAATGCATCCCGAACTATCATACACTTATATATTTGAAATGGATAAAGCTTCATTATAGAATACAATGATCCAGAGTACCCCAACAACAGCTAAAAAATACTGATTCACCTTATTATGTAAAAAAGTCCAGATTTATACTAAGAAAACTTGATTTTTATTCCAACATTAAGATGCCTAGTGGCTCAGCAGGAAGCCTAACGGCTGATAACCCTCAAGATAGCTTATTGTGTAGCTATGTGTTTAACAACAAAGAATCAAACAAAATGATACAAAAATAATTTAATTCGGTTGTCAAGTGTGTGAGTTGAGCTATGTTAAGTGCAGCGATCTTCGTGTAACATAAGTATTTATATTAATGCCCTAATGTCACACCAATTCAACGCCATCTTCTTTACACTTAGTGAGCAAGCAGAGTTGGTTCGTTGACTGCGAAAATGTTAGAGGTGTTTTTTTTAGTTTCACCTATTTTTAAAGGTCACATGCTTCAGCGTGCTATCGCCGAATCACAGTTTATATGAAACTATTGGGGAAGTGCTACAAGTTGTGAGCAGTAACGTCATCATTCATCGTGACGAATAAGCACCTGATGTTTGAACTGCTATGACCTATGATGTCTAACTCATCCTGAAGAAACGCTATTCAGGTTATAAGAATCGGATATTATATTATTGAAACATCTAGAGATAAACATTATATACCATCTTAAAATCTGAAACATGTAATTATTAATATTTATAGAAGAAAACTTAGTTTGATGTTTTTGTTTTATTTTTCACCAAATAAATAGAAAATGATGTTATAGAGTTTACAGGATTTCCTTGTCAAGATATCAACCATCAGACGCTGTAACAAATATCACCTGAATTTGTGATATGTGTGCTATTAGTATCTATGGCATGTATCATTAGAATATGCGACACACACCATTAGAATCTGTGACATATAAACTCATAATCTGCGGCAAATATAATCAGGATCTGCCCTTCACACTCTCAGAATCCAGAACATATAACCATCAGAATCTATAATATATACCGCCAAAATCCAGGACATATATCATCAGAATTTGTCAGGATCCAAAGTATATAACGATCAGAATCTGTAATATATACTGTCAAAATTCAGGACAGATATCATGATAATTTTTCACACATACTCTCGGAATCCGGAACATATAGCCAAACATGTTTATAGAGGACAGCCAATGGGCTTTGTAACAGGTAAAAACAATATACTGAAACTAGGCCTTCCACACATACACTTCTACAGGGGAGTAACGATGGGACTCGTAACAACACTATACTGAAACAAGATGTTACCCTGTAAAATCAAGACATTTTAATAACAAAAGAGTGTTTACAAAATTTTCCCACAGACTAACCTTGCCCAAATTTTATTAGTTGTATTCAAACTCAACAAAGAGTAGAAAAGGTAACCATGCAATCCATACTTTATGTTATCAAACATTTCAATCTGAATCAAACGTATCTGTCTTGCATGCTAGGTTTTAAAGGCCGATTATATTATAATGAGTGTGAATTTTTCTTCGTTTTGTATGGATGACGAAGTAAAGACTACCTCCTAAAGGCTGTCAGATTTCATTTATAATTACTCTCCTATATTTACGTCCTGTTGTCGCACTATTTTCTACAGTATTTAAAGACAAAATGTACCTGTAGTATTTCATTCATTTCTTATTAACATGAACATGAAACCATGCAGCTGTTGTTTGACGTTCCATGTCTCGAAAATGATGATGAGTTTAAATGTATCGTCATGTGAGGGAAGGCTTGAGGAGGAAACAGCACATGTCTTGTTGTCAACGTAATACTGTCGGATGTGACACGAAATCTGACTAGAACTAGACAGTGATGGGTCACCTAACTTAGTTACAAGATCTAGAACACCATAGTAACGGAGATACGTCAGAGCACATACGTTCTGATTGGTTGTCAAAGTTTGGAGATATCTAACTCAAGTTTCGTCCTAAGCAAAACAAATAATCTCTACTTTCGACCTAGAACTCTTAATAAAGGTTGTGTAATACTATTTCATCTTGTTGGACGAACATTTATTCTTGATTTGTGTGTGTGTGTGTCAAGACTATGGTTTAATCCTTATTTATTTTGTTTCAAGACTATCGCTTTCTCTTGATGTTTGGTTTCAAAACTATCTTTGCTTTTGCTTTTTTGTCAAGAATATCGTTTGCTCTGATGTTTCTCAAGACTGTCGTCTATTCTTGATTTTTTGTTTCAGTCCTGTCGTTTATTTTTGTCTCAAAACTATCAAACTATCACTTGTTCTAAGAAATATCCCTTCTTCTTCAACTTTTTTATTCCAAGATTATTATTTATTCTTTATTTTTTGTAAGGACTGTCGTTTATTTGTAAATCATTACATAATATACAGTGTGTGTATGGTGTCCATTCAATTAGGACTTTGTGAACACACAGTTTAACTACATTCGTTGGCGTCGTGACGGTTGACAACTGTTTATTGTATTTTAAAGTAACTGGTAACTCCATGTTAAGAAAATACTTTGTATATGAGATGAAATATTTGAGTTGTCAGTGATTATTCATCACATTTTGAAGAAAACGGACAATAGCGTATTATGACTGACAATATAAAAGCACGTGATCTTTGTAACACTTGCTTATAGCTTTTCCCTGCCGAAATATTCCATCTTGTGTTACATTATATAAATTTTCTTTTTTTGCTTTTCTATAACCTTTTTTTTGGAGACGGACATCATAAGAGAGGTTATAATATCAACAAAACTGCAGAATGTTGATGTTAATATACAACAGAAAAAAAATATAGTAAAGAACACTTAAAATGTTTTCCGTTCCGGTTCCTTGTCGCTCACTAATGAACATGGGATGATGATATCTCTGACGTTTCATCGTACTCACCAGGGCTTGCATTGCTGCATTCCGCGAGCCCTGGACCACTTCTGTAATATAAAGACAGACTTCTTTTTTATAATTAAACTAATTAAGATGATTTAGCTGTGTAGATGATGGACATAATTGATGTCTGAAACAAGTTAATTCTCATTAGTTTGAATTTTTTTTTACAAATTCTTCAGAAATCTTGCTTTGAAACTAGAATGAAAATATCCAACAGTAAGGCCAGGAATCTCCCAAACTAGTCATGAAACACGGAGTATTTCCCCTGGAATAAATGCTCTATATTTCAGTGGCAGGTAGATAGAACGCCAGAATCTCCCAAACTAGTCATGAAACACGGAGTATTTCCCCTGGAATAAATGCTCTATATTTCAGTGGCAGGGAGATAGATTGTCTTGCCTACTCTACGTACTCTTATTACTACAGAAGCCTCGTTTGTGACGCCATATCCCCAGTCGGTGTACTTATTGGCTTCTTACAGGCACAACTATGTAAAACACATCTGTGAAACGTGTTTTCTTTTTATTTTAATAAATGCTTAACAAATAGTTTTTATTCTTCATAAGGCAAGTGTTTATTGATATTTTTACTCAGAGGGCGATGGACTGTGAATGAATGGCTGTGTTTGAAATCGGAACTAAAAGTTCATGACTTAATTTGTTTAGTACACTCAACTGCTAATAGTTTTGCATTAGAAACACGTGTACGAAGGGAAGACGGTGTCTTCCATACCGATGATAATTTAACATAATGGAACACTTACAAGACTTATGCAACTAAAGAATAAAAAATCAAATTTGTAGCAGCAGTGGGATAAGATCTTCATTTTAAGTCAGAGTTAGGCTTCAGTATCTTTGTGAGTGGTCATTGCAAACGTACATCAATCAGTTGATCTTTTTTTTATTACAAAAACGGTCTAAAAGTTTAATGAATTCCAGAAAATCCAAACGTTCCTTTTTTCTTCATTTTTTAGAAGAAATGCGAAACATTAGTCGGTTTTAAAGTAATAATTTAAACATGTACCAATAGTTAACAATAACAAACACGACTTGAATATTGTAGTCATCAGTGTCTTCACGGTCTAATCAACATTTGGTACACAAAACATAATTTTACACTTTCGGAGCGAAGTTTTCTCTCTCACTATGTGCGAATGAAAGTCTGTCATTCATACATCTGTATTAATTTTCATATGTCAGAAATTTAAAAAAAAACTTTACACTTACGGATATCAAACGTCATATCTAATGTTCAGTCTCTCTTAATACAGGGAAAAGTACTATATACGTGTGTAGTAATAGCGCGTGACTTCCAATAGTCGCGAGCTCAAGTTAAAATAGTAAAAAAACGTGCCAAAGGAAGAGAAGATCATGAAACATTTCTACACACACATGCGGATAAACAACACAAGTGTTAATTATTACGACTCTCTTGGATGTAACAAGTAGTGTTAGCTGTTACAATTCATTTGGATGTAACAAGTAGTGTTAGCTGTTACAACTCCTTGGGTGTAATAAGTTGTGTTAGCTGTTACAGTTCATTTGGATGTAACAAGTATTGTTAGCTGTTACAACTCATTTGAATGTAATACGTATTGTTAGCTGTTACAACTCACTTGGATATAATAAGTATTGTTAGCTGTTACAACTCATTTGGATGTAACAAGTAGTGTTAGCTGTTACACATTATTTGGATGTTACTACTGATTAGTGTTAGTTATTGTTTGTTTTATTGCAAGGCTACACAAATGGGTTCTTTTCTCTCTGTTCGCCACGGGGAATCGTACCCTGGATTTAGTGTTTAAAATTCGTTGACTTACCGCTAACCAACTGGAAGATGTGTTAGCTATTACATCTCATTTGGATGTTACCAATTAGTTATAGTTAGTACAAGTTAAATAGTAGTGTTAAATCTCACCTGAGTAAAAAAACAACATCTTTGAGTTAAAACACGATCTTTGTTCGGATTTGCTAGTGAAGTATTATTTGTATTTCGTTTAGAAGACTTTAGATTTACATTAAAACAAGATTTTTCTTCTTTCTTTAAAGCCTACACTGCCATCTCACTAAATTCGGTTTATTCTCCGAACCTGTAGCGTATATTTAAATTTTTATGAAAGTTCTCTAAATCTGACTAAGATCTTTTCTGCATGCAAACGTGACATTAGTACCCAGAATTCTTCAACTATTAGCACGTGACAATATTAAACAACTACAGACACGAAACTGAATAAAAATAGTCTTTTGGTTTTACCTACTGCTGTCTTTACTGTCATGCTATGGTTCATTCTGCTTGTAGTGTTGTATACACGAAAAGAAAGAAATGGAAAAAAATGGGCCATTTATCTTCCAGTCAAAGAAGTTGCAAATAAAATAAAACAATGGGTCAAAGTTCAAAATTCACCCAACACACGCGATGATCCAATGTGGAGAATTAGCCCTGAATATACCTGCGTTCTTCTCCACACCTGCTGTCAAAGCATTCAACAGGATCATACTTTTCCTCCAATTCAATTTCAGGAAAACTTAACCAAGGACGTCTGCAGAAGCTGATCTAAAGACACTACTTGTTAGTTAGTATTCACGAATAGTTCCTTCCCGGTCAGGACACTATTAAATTCAATGTGGTTTTAACTTCATTAATCACTTACAAAAAAACTTGCTAATGTCTGTTTCATATGTTCCAAAAAACTGCGAAAGTTCGAGTTTTCTTTCCACTTAGAAGTAACCACAGTTATAACAGAATACCCAAGGTCATCAAGTTACTTCTGACCTTTATCTTCGTTGCTACATCAACAAGACCTTGTACACAAGAGGCGTGTCAGCTGTGACTTTCGTTGTTCCAAGTTCGTTAGTTGTAGTTTTGAATCATGATTATAGTACGAAAATAGCTGAAGATATACATTCAACGAAGACTGAAGGTTTTTAAAGGTTTCACCATGTAACTGAACAATAATTGAAGAAATATACACAAATCATCATGTAAATGTACAATAACTGAAGAAATATACACGAATCACCATGTAAATGTACAATAATTGAAGAAATATACACAAATCACCATGTAAATGTACAATAATTGAAAAAGTATACACAAATCACTATGTAACTGTAATGTAAAACTGTGTCATTTAAGTACAAGAACCAGTGAAAGTTAAACGAGCTTTTATAATTCACTGACGACTGTCACATATTTATCAAAATAACTGTGGCATTTAATATTTTTATGTATGTTATTATACAACTAGCCATATTATATTACAGAACTGTCTTTTTACTTTTATCCATCGGCGAGACAGCGGTAAGTTGACGGACTTACAACTCTAAAATTCGGTGTTTGATTCCCCGCGGAGGACACAGCAGACAGTCCAGTGTGACTTTACCCTGAAACAAATGAACTTTTAACTCGAAACTAAAGCGAATAATAAATAAATAAGATTCGTAAGACTTCAATGACCTAAGCCTTCCTGTAATGATTCAAACTGGCATGATGATACCGAGACTTGGCTCGTATTTTGTTCTATTTTTATTTTGCTCAGTTTAATCCCAGGTACTAAGCCTACGACTCGGTCTTTAGGGTACCTTCTTATCCCTCTATTAGAATACGTCTTTAGTAATTTAGGATACGCTTATTAATCTGTATAACCCAAAAAGCTATAAAAAACCTTTCAACAAGAGTGAATCGAGTTAATTTAGTAAAACATGCTAATGCATTAGTTTTTACAGTATTCAATCCTTAATAAGCCTGAAAATACTTCTGTTCGTTTTTACCCAGATTCGTTACCGCATGGTAGCTTTAGCTTGTTATATATAGGTTAAGAAAAACGTTTTATAAAAAACACTTGGGATAGTAACAAACATTCTATCTCATTAAAACATTCAAGATAATAGGTCACGTGTGAAGTGGAAAGATAAATTGGAACATAATTACTCACACAGAAAACTATATATAAATGTGTGTACCGTTTTTACCATTAGCAACAACATTTAACGTTCGGTATACTTACCAAACTTGAAATGGGATGACAACTGGCCACGTAGTTAATTCACACAGATATCGGCAACATAAATTAGTGGGCCGTTTTTAACATCGGTAATAATATTTAATGTTTGGTGTGCTCGTCAGATTTAAAATGGGATGATAACTTGCAATATAGTTAATTCACACAGATATCGGCAACATAAATTAGTGGGCCGTTTTTAACTTCGGTAATAATATTTAATGTTTAGTGCACTTATCAAACTTCC
>NW_013665756.1:968169-991266 GCF_000517525.1 Limulus polyphemus
ACTTACCAAACTTGAAATGGGATGACAACTGGCCACGTAGTTAATTCACACAGATATCGGCAACATAAATTAGTGGGCCGTTTTTAACATCGGTAATAATATTTAATGTTTGGTGTGCTCGTCAGATTTAAAATGGGATGATAACTTGCAATATAGTTAATTCACACAGATATCGGCAACATAAATTAGTGGGCCGTTTTTAACTTCGGTAATAATATTTAATGTTTAGTGCACTTATCAAACTTCCAGCGTATGTTTACGTTACATGCAGAGTTATTTATTTAAACTAACTCACTTTGATTGCGAACATTGACCTCTTCCGTAGAAACTAAATGCATGAATGTGTTGCTTCGTGTGTTGTTGTTTTTCTCACGGAATTTCTTTATTTTGTGCTTTAAGTCTTTTTAAAATGATACGTCGATTAACAGAAATATTATTTTACTAAAGCCATAATTAATTATAAGAAGTAGTATAATAACAAATACTAGGATTCCTTCTTTCTTCGTTTGAGAGCAAGGCCACTTTGGACAAACTTCTATGTCCACCGCAGCTAATCGAATCCAGAATTTCAAGGTTATAAGTCTGCAAACTTATCGCTGTTTCACCGAGGGACACTAACAATTGATTTCATAATCAATATATATATATATATATATATATATGTATGTATAAAGACGAAATGTGTGTTTGTTTGCACCCTAACTCCTCCGAGCCTAATGGGCCAATCAAAATTTGTATGTAAACACTATGAACTATTGAGAATGTCCTAAGGGGGGTCAAAATTGAGCTTAGCCTTATTTCTGTTTTGTAAAGTCTGTTGTTTGATTACTCCCAGCCTATTGAGTCAATCTCAAACAATCTTGGCAGGTTGACATATTCGACAATGTTGAATATTCTAAGTGGATTCAAGGTCAAAGTATGAAAGTTGCTGGATTGTTTCCCAAACAACCATGCTTTCTCATGGTCAGTGAGATGTAGGGTATTCAAGGGTGGGATCACCTCAAAATCTTTATTTGTTGTTAGATGGAAAGAAAACTGTAAATGTTGTTTATGAAGAAGCTTTGTTATAATTCTAAAATGTTGAAATAAAGTTTATGTTCAAGTTATTACTTTGAAATATATGATTGTTGTTAAATTTACTTTAAATATTCATTTGATGGGTATTTCAGTTTGTGTATAATAAAATATATTATAAATAATAGAACATTAAGTTATTGTCATAGTAACAATTCATTTAATGAATATAATCATATTTGTTTGGTAACAATAATAGCATTATTATTACCAGAGCAAACAAAGGTAATGGCCTAATAGCAATTGATTCTATAATCGTTAATATAAGTTGAAGATACTTTTTTCGTTATTAATAATAATATATACAGTTTAATAACGGAGCAACTGACATCGTGTAGGGATAACATCATATTCTGTATATGGAAGATCATGGATGACATATTACGTGTATTTTGTGATTGATTTACAGATATAGAGATCGTATATTTCACCAAGGAAGACGCATACCACAGATTAGCCAGTCCCGTATTTCAGAAGACGGACGTAGTCCTATGTATAACCAGAGAGCTCATTGGCGCCACCTAGCGAATCGTGTGCACTATGATAACAATAATCGAAGGTTCTCATCTCTCTCGCCTCATCTGTTTGGAGCTACAACTAATAGATATGATCCAAAATCCACCTTGTTACAAGGTGGACATTACCCGCTTAAAAGTAAGTTGTGGTTCAAATGACTAATGACGGTTTCTAGAAGTGTGCCTTGTGGTTTTAAGTATCGAACTGGTTACAAGAACAATGAATTCTATCGTTAGAAAGCAAGTGCCATACTTCTAAATAACTCACTGATTATTTCTGTTTCATAAGAACGATCGTTGTTTAAAGATATTATGTGAAAGATGATAGAATGAAAGGAAGATTTAATGCATTTGTAAATATAGTAACTAATAACATTAATAAACTAGTTTTCGTAAAATAGAAAAACGCAGATGAAACTACTGGGGCATCAAGTAATCCAATGATCACACATTAACTAATAAATGAGATGACAGTAATGGACAGAAACATTGCCAAAATACAATTTTAATCAGGTTAATTTAAACAAGCTTAAATTTTATTTTCAAACATCCCTTTATTGTTGAACTTCTGCTACCAAGTATATCCCTCAGCTGTTGCTTACTATTTGTAACAACCTTAAGATAGATCAAGCTAACACTCTTAAACCCAGCGGGTCTAGGCATCAAATGTTGCTCTCCAATAAAAATGCTTTTAACTATTGTAGCCAATTAGAAGCAGTTATATAACACTTGCGTAGTAATAACATTTTAAAGTTAAGAAATATTATATTTTCCTTGTTATTTAAAATCTTTATTCTTTTTATTTTGTTCTAAGTATTTACATTCTTATCATAGGGGGCCGACTAAATCGTTTAACGTATCGCCGCCATGGCGTTCGAGGGCATATTACGATTTCAACTGCGAGAAAAGGTCACACCCGCACTAGGATCCCAAGACGACGTAAAGGAGAAGGAGCTGCTCGTTTCTTTGCTCCTGCACAGGATCACTTCGGTAGTAACAACTCACGATTGGAAGTTCAAAGTGACCAACCAGCCTACAATAGGTCTAATATAATTTTAACTCATGTATCTCAAGTTTTTCCTTCCAGAGAACGTGCGTCAGAAAGATACACCATCAAACTTCCTCTGACAAGTCCATCATCTTATCAGGCATACACTAGAGGGCAACGGCGTAGAGGCAGTGTGGTGAATATTTCAACACCACCAAGGGCTTATCGGGATCGGTACACCAAACAACCTCGTCCACAGAAGTTGTTTCATGTGCAGATAGAGGGAGCCAGGAAAGCCATTCCACAGAGTTTCTACTACAGAAGTAAGAATTGAATATCAACAATAAAGCGATGGCCGCCTGATCTGGTTTAACTCAACCGTCAGCCTGCTTATTTGTAAACTTTTTTCATACCACACTTATCATTAGCCTTGCCAATATCATAAAGTAATTTGAAATGATTGCTAAAGGTTATAAGATGAACACTGTCTTTGTATGGAGGGACATCTGTTAACACTAAAACAGGCATGGACGAAACTAGATCATCCCTTAACTAACAAATACCTTCCTATCTATCTATCAGTTTGTACGTGGCAACCCTGATAGAATAAGGAGATATATGGGAAGATAACTAGATAAAATACAGACAAATAAAGCTATTTGTTTATTCGCTGGTCTGTATACGAAGCAGGTTAATTTATCGGATTATCTCTAAATTTGCTTATCAGTCTCTTTGATCTTCTATTTTTGATATAATCTGATGTTTCATATCAGACTGTTCTACCTATTTGGATATTTTTTACTTTCCTTTTCATTTTCTTATTGTTATATCTATCTGTATTTTACCTGGTTATCTTCCTATACATCTCCTTACTCATATATTTATCTGTATCTTATCTACTTATCTTCCTATACATCTCCTTACTCGTATATTTATCTGTATTTTATCTACTTATCTTCCTATACATCTCCTTACTCGCATATTCATCTGTATTTTATCTACTTATCTTCCTATACATCTCCTTACTCGTATATTTATCTGTATTTTATCTACTTATCTTCCTATACATCTCCTTACTCGTATATTTATCTGTATTTTATCTACTTATCTTCCTATACATCTCCTTACTCGCATATTCATCTGTATTTTATCTACTTATCTTCCTATATATCTCCTTACTCGTATATTTACCTTCATCTTATATACTTATCTTCCTATACATCTCATTACTCTTATATTTATCTGTATTTTATTTACTTATCTTTCTGTACATCTCATTACTCTTATATTTATCTGTATTTTATTTACTTATCTTTCTGTACATCTCATTATACTTATATTTATTTGTATTTTATCTAGCTAACTTCTCATGGATCTCCTTATTTTTATATACCCCGATAGGGCAGCGGTAAGCTTACAATGCTAAAATCCTGGGTTCGATACCCTGTGGTGGACACGATAGATATCCCACTTGGTTTTACTCTAAAACAAACTTATATTCATCAATATTTTATCTACTTATCTTTCTCTATATCTCTGTGTTTTTACATCTATCTACGGCTTTTATTTACATTTACTTATTTATCTATAAAGATAGTAATCCGGCTGTCGATCTGTTTAACATACTTGTCATTATCTGTGTATCTGTATAACTATCTATCTATATCGTTATCTATTTGTCTATTTGGCCATCCATATACTTAGATTTATTTTAATGTCTCTCTATCTATCTGATTATCCGTGTATCTCTATTTTGGTCTGTATAGCTATCTATCTATCTCGTTATTTATTTGTCCATCTGGTCATCCATATTCTTAGGTTTACTTTAATGTATCTCTATCTATCTGATTATCTGTATATCTGTATGTTATTCTGTATAGGAATTCGTATTTTTATTTATATGTCTCTATGTTCGGCTTCATCTTAATATCCCTCTATCTACTTGGCCATCTGTTATCTATATGTTCATTTTTATAGCGTTGCGAGAAACCTAACAGCACACATTTTAAATAAATCATCGCGAATTCTGACGAAATATAAATATATAAAAAAAACGTTATTCATGCAAAGCAGAGCGTTTAGCGTAAAGGATACTGATGTTTATAAATGAATTATATAACTTGAGAATTGAATATGCCTAAGTTTCTTAGTAGGTTAAACTTTGTTTTCTTCAAACAATATTTTATGTCAAGCTATATGTTTCATTAAATACAAATATCTATCTATCTTTCTATCTATCTATTCTTATCTTCCTTAATCAATGCCATTTTTTATTGGGTTACTTCAAGTAAGCTTGGATGCATGGCGGAGATGTTAGTGTAAACCTATACATCTAAAAAGCAGATAATTAATCCATCTGGAAAATATAGACTATTAATTTACGAGGTTTAGATTTTTATTTCCTTTTGAAGGACTTGTAAACCTAAAACTAAAATAGACTGAGACTTACTTAGAAACCTAATCGATAAAACATTGCGTTATTTATTACATTACATGAATTTTGTGTTAGTGGTCTCTTTGAAGTCAAATTATTCCATGTGCACCATTCTGGTATGGTTATACAATCCATGTGCACCATGCTGGTATGGTTATACAATCCATGTGCACCATTCTAGTATGCTTATACAATCCATGTGCACCATGCTGATATGATTATACAATCCATGTGCAACATGCTGGTATGTTTATACAATCCATGTGCACCATTCTGGTATGGTTATACAATCCATGTGCATCATTTTAGTATGGTTTTACAATCCATGTGCACCATTTTAGTATGGTTTTACAATCCATATGCACCATTCTGTTATGGTTATACAATCCATGTGCACCATTTTAGTATGGTTTTACAATCCATGTGCACCATTCTGGTATGGTTTTACAATCCATGTGCACCATTTTAGTATGGTTTTACAATCCATGTGCACCATTCTGGTATGGTTATACAATCCATGTGCACCATTTTAGTATGATTTTACAATCCATGTGCACCATTCTGGTATGGTTATACAATCCATGCGCTGGTATGGCTGAAGTTTATCATTTTTATAAGCTTCTGAACCCGTTCTTTTTAGAATGTGAAACTGACTAGCTTGAAAGATTTTAAAGTTATTGTTAGAATGTAATTTGTTTTACCGCAAAGTTACATGATGGACTATCTGCTCTCTGTCCATCTCGAGTTATCAAACCCCGGATTTTAGCGTTTTAAGTCCGCAAACTTACCGCTGACCCACTGGGTGACTAGATTGTAAGTTGCATTTAAGTAGTCTTGGGTAGCAGAGAATCCTCAGACTTAGAATAGTTGTGGGATGAACTTTAGATTCACACTGACGATAGTATATTTAAACCAACACTAACGATAGTATCGTTAGATTCACACTGACGATAGTATCTTTAGATTCACACTCACAATAGTATCTTTAGACCAATACTAACGCTAGTAACTTTAGATTCACACTGACCATAGTATCTTTAGACCAACACTAACGATAGTAACTTTAGATTCACCTGACCATAGTATCCCTAGATTCATATTAATTATATCATCTTCAGATTACAGTATCCTTAGGTTTAGAGTGCTGATAGTAATCTTAAATTTAGAAGTGGCAATAACCTTAGATTTAGAAAGATGGCAGTAACCTTAGATTCAGAATGACCGCACTATCTTTACATTCAGAATAATGGCAATATTCTTAGATTCGGAGTGAAGAAAGGATATCTATATGTAGTATTCTTAGATTCATAATGATGCAAGGATACTTAGGTTCGAAGTTATTCGATGCTTTATATTCAGATTAGCGGGAGAATATTTAGATTCGGAGTTATTCGATGCTTTATATTCAGATTAGCGGGAGAATATTTAGGTTCGGAGTTATTACTTTCTTTATATTCAGATCGGTGGGAGGATCCTTAGGTTCGGAGTTATTAATTTCTTTATATTCAGATTGGTGGGAGGATCTTTAGGTTCG
Organism: Limulus polyphemus; assembly: GCF_000517525.1. Lineage (NCBI taxonomy): Eukaryota > Metazoa > Arthropoda > Merostomata > Xiphosura > Limulidae > Limulus > Limulus polyphemus. Next base: position 974,715 of record NW_013665756.1, read on the forward strand.
GAGTTATTAATTTATTTATATTCAGATATATCTTGTCTAAGCTCCATTCATATGTGGTACAGGCCACATGTTCAGGAATTATACATCTGTTTCACGGTGCAATTCTCGTTGGAATATATTCCTGGCTGAAGAAATGTCTTACAGCTCTTTCCACATAATGATTTCTACGTCAAGAAATTGTTAAATGGTGTACATTCAAAGGACAGTACATTTTGAAGAAGAAAGCCTTTACTGTTCTCCATGGAAGCTTAGCGTTTAAGATAAGCAATGTCCTCCGGAACTACACCCCAAGTTTACATGAAGCAACGTTTATGCAAAATAAAAATTATGGTTACGATAAAGCCTTCCAAACACCATTGCAATGAAGAAAATAAACAGGAATCTGAAGACGACTAAGGCCGAGAAACAGAAAGTTCACAAGCTTCCAGCCTTATCTTGAATCAACAGCTAATTTCATAAGAAAGATGGTTGAAGAAGCAAAAATCATAGCACACACTCAATCACATATCACTTAAATCATAGCACACACTCGATCACACATCACTTAAATCATAGCACACACTCGATCACATATCACTTAAATCATAGCACACACTCGATCACATATCACTTAAATCATAGCACACACTCTATCACATATCACTAAAATCATAGCACACACTCGATCACATATCACTAAAATCATAGCACACACACTCGATCACATATCACTTAAATTCCTCGATATATTTTGAATATATTTTTTGCCTTCAGTCTCCTTAAACGTTGTTTTGGAAGTTGACATTTAGTGGATAGTCTGTGAAAAGTTTTTCAATATACGTGGTTTAAGATTAACCTTAATTCTTCACGAGAGCTTGTTTCCATGGAAATTTTGTTGTCTACGAAGAGTATATAAGTATGGTCATTGTTCTGAGTAAGTATTATCAACCTTATATTCTTAAAAGTTCTGGACCATGATTGTAGTTAATAGTTGCTTTATAGTTTCTTTGAATTAGTTTGCTTTGAGTAGTAATTATTTAGAGAAGCAGTGTTATTTTGTTTTGGTTATCCGTTTGCAACTGTATTCATTTGAGGAAAGTATGTTTCTTTTTCATCTGTTTGGAACTGTATTCATTTGGTGAAGATACAACGTTCTGTGTTTGGAACTGTATTCATTTGGTGAAGATACAACGTTCTGTGTTTGGAAATATATTTATTTGGTGAAGATACAACGTTCTGTGTTTGGAACTGTATTCATTTGGTGAAGATACAACGTTCTGTGTTTGGAACTGTATTCATTTGGTGAAGACACAACGTTCTGTGTTTGGAACTGTATTCATTTGGTGAAGATACAACGTTTTGTGTTTGGTGAAGATACAACGTTTTGTGTTGGAACTGTATTCATTTGGTGAAGATACAACGTTTTGTGTTTGGAACTGTATTCATTTGGTGAAGATACAATGTTCTGTGTTTGGAACTGTATTCATTTGGTGAAGATACAACGTTCTGTGTTTGAAACTGTATTCATTTGGTGAAAATACAAAGTCCTGTGGTTGGAACTGTATTCTTTTGGTGAAGATACAACGTTTTGTGTTTGGAACTGTATTGATTTGGTGAAGATACAAAGTTTTTTGTTTGGAACTGTATTCATTTGGTGAAGATACAACGTCCTGTGGTTGGAACTGTATTCATTTGGTGAAGATACAACGTTTTGTGTTTGGAACTGTATTCATTTGGTGAAAATACAACGTTTTGTGTTTGGAATAGTATTAATTAGATGGAGGAGCAGATTCTTCATAGAAGGAATTTAAGTTTATCCTTTACTTCTGAAATGTTTACAATGCACCTTTGTAGAGCATTTAAACTCTTCAACTTACAGATGGACTGAGACCATATTTGAAAATTGGGGAGCATGTTAACTCCGCACTTTATAGACTGACTGAGATTCTATATGAGATCTGGGGAACATATTGTCCCCTCACCTAATAGGTTGGCTGAGATCTTATTTAGGAGTTGAGGAGGGCATGCTGGCTCTTCACCTTATAGATTGATTGTAACCTTATTTGGGAGTTGGGGAGAATTTTAACTTCTCTCCTTATAGATTGGCTGAGATCATATTTGGGTGTTGGGAATATGTTGTCCTTTCACCTTATAGATTGACCAATACTTTAATTGGAAAATGCATGTTTAAGAATTGATCACTTTAGGGTTCCCCCGTTTGAAACGTTTTCTAGTTATACAACATTATCATTAATAAATAAACTTAAGAAGCTACTCAGGGATGACATTACTTAGTCCTTATTAAAAAATACTGAATTTTTACTATACAAACTTTTGTTTATAGATATTCACTCTCTTTCTAGTGAAATCAATAAATTGTTAGTTTCTTCTTCATTCATTGGTCATATCACAGAGCGTTTCAAACAAACAACTTCAATGTGTCCTCAGGTGATTAATTATTTTGGAGTGAGAATTAAGAAGACTATTATTTGTCTTGTGTATCTTTCACGTTAAAGGTAATTTTTTGTGATCACTACTATTACGCTAATTCCTAAAAAGGTACTTATTCAAAGTTGGGGAGCCAATAATGATTATGTTGAAGGTTTGAAATCTAAATAATCTAATTTATTATGTACATGTTCCCCAGATGCGGTTATTTGGTGGATACTTCTGCTTGATGAATTAACTTGGTGTGGGATCAGTGGCTGATATCCACATTTTAATCTTTACGAGCCATCAACGATAAGTTTCTTGATATTATTTATAAACTTATTAAAGCTTTAAAATATACGTTTAGGACTATTAGACTTTGATAGACAGTTTCTAAGAAGAATAACTTATGATTGTTTTTATTTTAGTCAAGAGTGGCGAATACTAATTCAGAATCAAAAGAGACTTTTGTAAAATTATTTATTTATTCTAGCTAAGAGCGGTACATGTAATTTCTGGATTACACGTTGGACATCATTATGCTGAAATGATGTGATAAAGTACGTCTACAATGAGTTTTGTTCTACGTGCTATGTTTAGCGTTCAGATCTGACTTATCCAGTTGTAGATAAAAAAAAGGTTTCTTTCAAATTCCACGATGATTTTGGTGTCTCAGTTCTTGTTGTTGTTTTTTTTTTTTGGAGGAATGACGTTATTAAGCTGTCATCACCACCGTTTTGTTTGTTTTTGAAGGTTAATTTATTAATGTAAAATTTTGCAAGGATCCTTTTGATAAAGAAATATTTGTTTGTTTATTCAGAGACTATGAAGCTTTTCTTTCCATTTATATTTTTAAACTTTTTTCTGAACACAATAAAATTTTAAAACATTGCAGTTTTTGCTATCGCTGTGACTATGTTTTCCCCTGTTATTAAAGCTGTGATTACTTTTAGTGAACTTGTGTTTTAATTTATTATTTCAAAATAACTTGTGTTAGAGTCAATTTTAAAATATTAACATTTTAATTTTTTTAATTGTCTCGACACAAATTAAGCTAGATATTTCCTGTCTCAACACAGGTTAATTAAGTGATATCCTGTTTCTATTGAGGTGTTAAACTGGAGATGCCTTGTTTCGACACAAGTTAGGCTAGAGATGGCCCGGCATGGCCAGGTGGTTAGGGCGCTCGCTTAGCAATCTGAGGGTCGCGGGTTCGAATCCCCATCACACCAACCATGCTCGCCCTTTCATCTGTGTGTTATAATGTGACGGTCAATCCCACTATTCGTTGGTAAAAGAGTAGCCCAAGAGTTGGCGGTGGGTGGCGATGACTAGCTGCCTTCCCTCGAGTCTTACACTGCTAAATTAGGGACGGCTATCCCAGATAGCCCTCGTGTAGCTTTGCGCGAAATTCATAACAAACACAAACACACAGGCTAGAGATGTCTTGTCTCCAGAAGGTTAAGCTATAGAATGCCTTGTCTCGACACAGGTTAAACTGGAGATGCCTTGTTTCGACACAGGTTAAGCTAAAGATATCTTGTTTCGTCACAAGTTACGCTAGTGATGTCCTGTCTCCGCAAGTTTAAGCTAAATATGACTTGTTTCGAAACAGGTTAAACTGGAGATACCTTGTTTCGACACAAATTAGGCTAAAGATGTCTTGCCACACACAGGTTAAGCTAAAAATTACCTGTCACACACAGGTTAAGTTGGAAATTTCTGTTTCGATACAAATTAAGCTAGAGATGTCCTGCCACACATAAGTTAAGCTAAAAATTACCTGCCATCAGGTTAAGTTGGAGATTTATGTTTCGATACAAGTTAAGCTAGAGATGTCCTGCCACACACAGGTTAAGCTAAAAATTCTTGTTCCAACACAGGTTAAGCGGGAGATGTTTTGTTTCGACACGAGTTAGACTAAAGATGTCCTGTTACAAATAGGTTAAGATAGAAATTATTGTTCCAACACAGGTTAAACTGGAGATATTTGTTTCGACACGAGTTAAACTAAAGATGTCCTGCATCACACAGGTTAAGCTATAGAAGGGTTAACATGGCATAAGCTAGAGGTGTCTTGTTTCAATGCAGGTTGGGCTAAAGATCCCCTGTTCTAATTCATTTATTTTAGCAGATACTCAGCTACCAATAAGAAGATCCATGAGCCTCCGCACAACCAACAGGCCTATCTCAAGTATGTGCATCAGATGTCCACGTGATCAAAAAATAATTGTGGACCGGGGTCAAACCTGTGCTGTCACCTCTTTGCCTCCTGTTAGGACATGTTCTCGGTAAGGTTCAGAAGAACTTGACGAAACGTAGTATCTACAACTTGACGAAACGTAGAATCTACAAGTTGACGAAATGTAGTATCTACAACTTGATGAAATGTGGTATCTACAATTTGGCGAAATGTAATATCAACAACTTGACGAAAAGTAGTGTCAACAGCTTGACCAAATTTAGTATCTACAGCTTGACGAAACGTAGTATCTACAACCTGATGAAATGTAGTATCCGCAACTTGACGAATAGTAGTATCTACAACTTGACGAAATGTCGTATGTACAACTTGACGAAATGTAATATCAACAACTGGACGAAACGTAGAATCTACAACTTGACGAAATGTAATATCAACAACTGGACGAAACGTAGAATCTACAACTTGACGAAATGTAGTATCTACAACTTGATGAAATGTAGTATCAACAACTTGACGAAGCGTAGAATCTACGGACTGTATATAACTTATCGAAAAGTAGTATCAAAATTTTGACGACATGTACTATATAAAACTTGACGAAACGGACTGAATACAACTTATCGAAAAGTAGTATCAAAATTTTGACGACATGTACTATATAAAACTTGACGAAACGTACTGTTTAGAACTTAGCGAAACGGACTGCATATAACTTATCGAAAAGTAGTATCTATACCTTGAAAACATTTACTATTTACAACTTGGCGAAACGTACTGTTTAGAACTTGACGAAACGGATTGCATACGACTTATCGAAAAGTAGTATCTATACCTAGACGAAATTTACTATTTACAACTTGACGAAACGTCCTATATAGTACTTGACAAATTACAACTTAACAAAACGTAGTACTTACATCTTGAAACGTAGTATCTACGACTTGACGAAACGTTAATGTTCACACTGTGCCTTCAACTTAACTGGATGTCAGTTTAACGTTGTGTTAAAAGTTTTAACTCTCACGTTTATCTAATGTTGGTGACAAGCTTAATATTATCACATATTCAACTTATGCGAATATTTTGTTCAACATTACACTAAAAGTTTTAACATCTAACATATTTTGATGTTTTGTTTAATCACGTTAAAAGATTAGCATCTCTCACACATTCAACTTATTTTGATGTATTGTTTAATCACGCTAAAAGTTTAGCTCTCGTACATTCAAGTTATTTTGATGTATTGTTTAATCAAGCTAAAAGTTTATCTCTCACACATTCAACTTATTTTGATGTATTGTTTAATCACGCTAAAAGTTTAGCTCTCATACATTCAACTTATTTTGATGTATTGTTTAATCACGCTAAAAGTTTATCTTTCACACATTCAACTTATTTTGATGTATTGTTTAATCACGCTAAAAGTTTATCTCTCATGCTGATCTTAAATTGTATTTTTCCTAAAGAATAACATTTATTGAAAATACATTTTTGGAGCAGTTTTTACTAACAGTGAGCACTAGCTTTATGAATTTATGTAAAAGAATATTACCATGGTGTTATGTTTTACTAGTTTTCCAGCGAACTTTACAATTCGCCGGTAAGTAAGTATGTTTATTTTGTGGTAGAAACTGATAGTGTATGTGTGATAAAGTTACGTGTTTTACTGGATTATTAAGCATAAATTTCACAATGTGCTATCTGTGTTGTGCCCACCGAATTTTACTGTTATAAGCTTTCAAACCGGAAGGCACGTATGTTTTGTATAGCCACAATCCTCATAATTAACTGACCCCTTACATTCTGTGAGCTATGTTTGAAACAAACAGCTAATCAATCCATCGTCAGTCGCTCAAACTCTTTCCACCCATGCTCTCATCCTACCAGTATTTAAACCAGACAGAATTTTCTCACCACAAATATTTCTCGTCATTAATAAAGTTTAGTTTTTTTTCTATAGCTCCTGAAAGCGCCACCCACTGGTGAAACTTAGGATAGGCTCTCCACCCTTGTTATGGTATGAATATCAATCAGTACCCCCAACTAGTAAAAAAACGAAAAAATGTGGTAGTTCAATGTCAGGATGACAAAAACGTGCAGAGAGTGGCACGTCTGGCTTGGAGGACATTGGAGTTGCTTTGGCTTGGTTGTTGTTAAGCGTTAGCTCCATAATGGGTTAACTCTTCTCTGCCCACAACAAGTATCGAAACTCGATTTTTAGCATGGTAAGACTTCTGAGAAACTATGGTTGCAGCGAGTTTTCAAACATATATATATATATATATACATATATAATTTGTGATAAAACAATCACACAAATTATAAACGTCTTTAGAGAGGATAATTGTGAATTTTGGAAAAGAAATTAAATAAAACTATTATTTATAAAGGTGTGACGATACAGTGATACGATACGAGTATCGTATCGTGAAGCCGTGATACGATTGTATCGATACATCGTCCGATACGATTTATGTACCTTCACGAAATTTGTCAAGCTTTCAGTAAACATTATATGTCTTTTGTACAGAAAAAATCAGAATTTTTAATAAAGTATTTTTGCTAAAAATTAACGATTCAACAGAGGAATATGAGTATTTAGTACTACATGTTGACTTCATTTCTTTCATCATAAACATTACACGCAAAGTAACATAACAAAACAGATAGATAGATATTAACTTTTTTTTATTTTACTTTTCTTGCCAGCTGCCATTCAGTTGATCAAACCTGAGAATTTGAAAAAGGACTGTAAAGTGTGAAGTACTTAAATAAGACAATGTTAGTAATATAGATAATGAATTACAGACAAGACTGTCAAACTTTGTAACAAACCGTTGGTAGAACTTCTGTATCTAGATACGTATCGTATCGACTACTATGATGAGATACGCACCCCCCTAATTATTTCCCAAACTTGTATCCCCTATTAGAAGCCTGCTAGTTTTATAGATACGGTTAAATAATTTTATAGTAATTTAACATGGCAATAAAGCGATAGAAATGGTGAATACAAACTAGGTTTTGGATTATTTTAAAAAAGTGGAACCCATCTTTTAACCGCACCAGACTGACCAGTAAAGTATTTTGTTCAACCCAGAAACAGAGATCTATATCTGCACTTTCTCCCTATGATTGGTCTGTTAACAGTTTTGCTAATTCCAAAAAAATAGGGGTTCATGTCTTAAATGTCTCCCTACCATATTGATCAGGAAAGGATTATGTTTAGCATTTTCTTAACCAATACTCTGTTTGTTTTTTAATTTCGCGCGAAACTACTCGAGGGCTATCTGCGTTAGTTGTACCTAATTTCGAAAAGACAGACTATAGAAAGGCAGCTAGTAAACAGTACCCACCACCAACAATTTGACTAGTCTTTACCATCGAATAGTGGGATTGACCGTCACATTATAACCCCATCCACGGCTAAAAGTGCGAGCATGTTCGGTGACGGGATTCGAATCCGCGACCCACAAATTACGGCTTAACCAGTACCCCACCAAATTAGTCAAGAAAGGACTTTGATTAGTCCAAGATAAAATGGACTCTACCTTAAGTAGCTGTTTATCAGATGAGTCAGTAATGAATCTTCCTTAACACGAAGACACATGAGTCCCTGTGTTATTCTGTTCTCCACTAGATAGGTCAATAAAGGATTTAAATTACCCCCAAACGCAAAAACCCACGTCTTAACCACTTTCTCAAAAAAGAAGTTTGTTTAACTTGAAGAAACAGGAGTTCATATCTTAACTTTCATCATTAGGTGATCTTTGGAAGGTAGCTTGAAAATAATAAGCTAGAAGTGTTACAGTCTTCACTGTCCTATGACGTCCAGCATGATCCTTCTCGCCGTTCACCCGACACCTAAACTTGTTTGGATAATTTATCCAACATATTTTACGCTTCTCGAAAATCTGGATTTTCTCTACTTCTTCTACTTACACTATCCTTTTTTCAACTTCCTTGTACATCTGTTGCCTGATGATGCCAGGCTAACGCTGGCTAAACGTCATGTCATATTAACTTTGTCTTCATTAGCTAGTATTGATTTAAATTAATATCATTAGAACAGGTTCTATCTTGACCAAGGTGAACTCACAGCTGATGAATGTGGCTTAAAATAACTCGCAATGTATGAATTGTGTGAATGATTTGCATCACGTATGTGTTGAAATATAACTGAATGTTGGTTCATTAACTCCGATGAAAATGTTAAATTAAATGCGTTGATACTATTGGTGAATTGCACACGTCTCTTATTCTAGACTTCTTTACTGTAACAGTAAATAGCCACAAAACCAAATCTAACTGTATTGTATAAGGAAAAACACAAAATCTAATTGTACTCTAACTAGCTGTATCACATCAACGAAGGCCGGGTGAACAAACAAAATCTGAGTTGTCTTTGTCTGTCGGAAAGACAAACTAAAGATATGTAATGCTTGGAAACGGCTTGAATAGGTGATGAAGAAAAACTTTAATATAAGTTTAACATAACAGTAAATGTACAACGTTTCGACAAGGTTCAGTCATCATCATCACCATTCAAGCCGTCTCCAAGCATTATTAATCTCAAAGTGGGTTCCGTCATCGAAATTAAAGATGTATTTCCTATAAGAGTATGGAAAGGTAATTTACAAAAGGTCAGGATATTTTAAGAGACATCCTCACTCTTCTCTCTCTTGCTTCTATGGAAGCACATCTTCATACGCTGTTGGTGACTGAAGCTGACCATTTCGTAACTTTGGTCAACCAGTTTCTGTTTCAGTTAGCATTTTGTACAGCAAATGAAAGCTCCGTATTTCTCATATTATACGTAAGTATACGTGTTTAGTTATAGAAGTCTGAGTATCTGGACAACTTTATTAATTGGTTACCATGTTTTTTGCTCTTGTAGGCTGTTAAGATCTCCAGGTTCAGTAGAGATTGCTGTAACTCTTGGTCCCAGGCCTGGCACTAAGGTCTCCGAAGGTGAATATTTCATACAACTCCACATTAAGAAAGCTGGAATCAAACTTCAAACCTGCCAGTTCCGGCTTCACGTAAAAGGTGAGCCTTAACTTATACTTTCAACCTCTCAGTTCCGGCTTCAAGTAAAAATCGAGTTTTAACGTATAGTTTAAACCTGTCTGTACCAGATTCAAGTGAAAGGTAAGTCTTAGCTTTTACACAAACCTATCAGTTCCAGCTTCAAGTGAATGATGAACCTTAGCTTATACACAAACATGTCAGTTCCAGCTTCAAGTGAAAGGTGAGCTTGGGCTTATACACAAACCTGTCAGTTCCAGCTTCAAGTGAAAGGTGAGCTTGGGCTTATTCACAAACCTGCCAGTCTCAGCTTGAAGTGAAAGATGAGCCTTACTTTATACACAAACCTGTCAGTTTCAGCTTCAAGTGAAAGATGAGCCTTAGTCTATACACAAACCTGTCAGTTTCAGCTTCAAGTGAAAGATGAGCCTTACTTTATACACAAACCTGTCAGTTTCAGCTTCAAGTGAAAGATGAGCCTTACTTTATACACAAACCTGTCAGTTTCAGCTTCAAGTGAAAGATGAGCCTTAGTCTATACACAAACCTGTCAGTTTCAGCTTCAAGTGAAACACGAGTCTTAGATTATTCTTACTGTCAGTTCCGGCCTCGAGTAAATCTGAGCCTTAACTTATTTAGCTGTTTCAGTTGATTTTCTTTGTCGTATTTTGAAGGCACACGTTGATTGCGATTTAATTAACCGAACAATATGACAGAGAAAAAAAATCATTACGCTTTTTCATATGAATATCCTTCTTCATTATGTTGCGTGCTGTTGCCTGGGAACGTGCACGGCTCTTGCCTCTGACCTTTGTGTTCATGGATTCTTACTTTTTACAAAATGTGGTATTTTGCTTGCCATGGCTGCTTTACGGCTTGTTGCAGGTCTCTTTGTGGATGTTTCCAAGTGTTCATTTGTTTTACAATATCATTAATAACAAGGAATATTCCCATCTTGGATATTCTAAATCCCTGATCTGAACACATCTTTATGATCTGAGTGTATGAATATTTTGCATTGGAAAGGGGTGTTACATATCCTTCCCAAAAGTGATCAATATTTTATCGACTGTGGTGGTCACATAACTTGCTGATTTGCATATTCAAAATTGCTTTAATGCAACGTACTCTGCCCTATAAAATTATTACGTAATAGAACAGTAGCAGGCAATGAAATATGATTTTCAGTAATTTTTTTTTGGGGGGGAGATAACTCGCTTCTATGATTATTTTTTATTTTTCGAAAGTCAACGTGTCGATCGCCAAGCTCTACTAAAAAGTTTAAGGTGAAAATCGGCCATTTTTATTTCACATAATAAAAAGAAACAAGTCGTGCGCAAATGAGATGCTACTTAAATGGTGTTTTTTATCTTTGGGATTCAGTTTTATTAGCAATTTTTAACTTGAAAAATGTACAAATATTAAAATAGGCTTTTCATCATCATCTCATATTATTTGAGATCTTTGTATGTTTTTTATTCTGTTTTTCGTGTTTTTGAACCAACTATTACAAGCAATTGCTGTTTCGCCTACCAATCCATTTTCTCTTCTAAACTATGCCTGAGACAAACTTTAAGCGTTATTATTACGCCTACCAATCCATTTTATCTTCCAATTCATGGTTGAGACAACCTCTAAGCGTCATTATTAAGCATACCAATCCATTCTCTCTTCCAAATCATGGTTGAGACAAACTCTAAGCGTTATTATTAAGCCTACTAATCCACTCTCTCTTCCAAATCATGGTTGAAACAAACTCTAAACGTTATTATGAAGCCTACTTATCCATTCTCTCTTCCAAACCGTGGTTGAAACAAACTCTAAACGTTATTATTATCATTACAACTACCAATCCACATTCTATTCCAGTTCATGGCTGAAACAAACTCTAAGCGTTATTATTTCTCTCTTCCAAATCATGATTGAAACAAACTCTAAACGTTATTATTATCATTACAACTACCAATCCACATTCTATTCCAGTTCATGGCAGATACAATATAGTAAGTAACGAGACAACTAACTGAAAGTGCTAACATGTTGTGGGATTCGAAACACCTCACGACTTGTTGTCGTTGCTTTTACACATGAATAATTTTACTTCTTAGTTTGTTAAACGAACATATAATCAACTATTGAATCAAGTTTAGTATTGTCGTAACTTAATTTTATTTACTACTGCAAAAATAAACTGCTTAATCAATTAATATCTTTTTTTAAAGATAACGCAACATCATCTTAGAAAATGAATAACAAAAATTTTGTTAATTTTACAATTTTTATATAATATGTTTATAATAATGATTCTCTTATGATCTATAGTTCTAAAATGTCCGCTTCTGAAGGCCCCGGACCATGGATACGTAAGTTGTTCTAATGGCACAACATGGGGAAGCATCTGTAGATTCACATGTGCGAGTGACCACAGGCTTGTAGGAAAAGAGGTCATCACCTGTGAAGGTGACCAAAGCAGTGTTCAGTGGACTGGTCAGTCACCAGTGTGTAAAGGTAAATAATTAGCTAAGAGCTTTCTTCTTTTGAACTGATTTTGTGTAAATCTGTAACGTAATCATAAATATAATAACGCAATGCCTAAATCATTCCAATATTTTATTACTAAATACTTAATATATTAATGTAATGGCTAAATCATTCTTGTATTTTATTACTAAGTATAATAACGTAATGGCTAAATCATTCCTGTATTCTATTACTAAATATGATAACGTAATGGCTAAATCATTCATCTATTCTATTACTAAATACTAAATATAATAACGTAATGGCTAAATCATTCTTCTATTTATTACTAAATACTAAATATAATCATTCCATTATTTTATTACTAATTACTAAATATAATAACGTAATGACTAAATCATTCCTCTATTTTATTACTAAATACGAAATATAATAACTTGGGTTGATACGAAGCGTAACTAGATATTGATACCGCGATACGATGTGTATTTAGATACTGAAGTTTTATCAAAGTTTGACAGCCTTGACAATGACATTTAATTAGAAACAGTCGTATAATGTTAAGAGCTTTAAGTTATTTTCTGTAAGCAAATGTAGTTTCCTGTTACAATTTTGAAGTAATTCTAGAAAGAAAAAAAAAGACAATTTTGATATTTTTATGGTAGTTACGAGGCTGGTCAAACTGACCGATTTTACATAAAATAATGGCAGTGAATATAGCAGATAAAATATAAAGATTTATCGAAAATAATAAAGTTGGAAATTTACTTCGGAGGTTTTAGAGATCATACAAAAGAAATTTGTTAATTGTTAGATGCAGAAAAGTATTTTTAATCTTAACATGAAAATCGCTTTACACTCGGAGATTCCATATATTAAAACATTAATTTTTAGCAAAAATACTCAATTAAAAATTAATATTTTTTCTGTAGAAAAGACTTATAATGTTTACTGAAAGCTTGCCAAATTTCGTGAAGATACATGAATCGTATCGTATGGGATGATGTATCGATACGATCGTATCGCTGCTTCAGGATACGATACTCGTATCGTACCGCTGTATCGCCACGCACCCCTAATAACAACGTAATAACTATGCCATTTTAGTATTTTATTAATAAGTACCAAAGACAGTAGCATAACACCTAAGTGATATCGTATTATATTAGAAAACTAGTATAAAAGCCCTGCAAAAATGACGGGAAACCAGAGTCTACCAAATTTTAATCCTCCAACATTCATGTGTAACTTCGCCACCCGTGAAGTTAACAGACATAAGAAAAATAAAAGGTTTTCTAGCTTCGGAAAACCAAAGCCTATCATGAGCAATTTCTACTTTAAATATAGAGTGTTTCTTTCCAGCATCGATCTTTGTCCCAGCATTCAATGATCACAGTTATTTTCTAATCACATCTATTACATTATTGCAATAGTTCTATTAAAAACACATTTCTTGTAAATACTCGATCATCGTTCTTCATGACAAACGGCAAATTAATTTCACTCAGTGCTAAATAAATCCTTGATGTAAAAACTCCCTCCTTAACAGGTTTTTATATAGCAGAATACGTGAAGATGTTTAGAATTTAACTAAAATAATTTTAATGAAAATAGGAAAGTATTATAGGAGAAAAAGTGGAATTCGACTCGTGTAACCCACGAAATTCAGAGAAATCGAGCGTGACCGACCGACACTTGGCTTTTATGATTATGATACCAAAGAATGATAGCTAAATCATTCCATATGTCATTAATAAATACTGTAAGACAGCATATAGTAATCGCATCTTTCCTTGTGAATGGCTACCCAGGAGTTTAAAATCTAATTATTAAAGTGTGTAATTTTATAACATTTTCTTCGCTTGTTTGTTTTTCAGTAGTATAATGGTTAATGCTTACTAGTGAGAGACCAATCGGAGTAACTAATATTATCTCTTAGTTCAGGAATGTCCTGCATTGATGGTCCCAGATCATGGATTTATGACGTGCACCCGTGGACCTTTAATTCCCGGTAGCAGGTGCAGATTTGCATGTAACATAAACTACCAGTTACTTGGGAGCGCTAGTGTCATGTGTATGAATGATCACGGTGTTATTCACTGGAGTGGCGTATTGCCATTTTGTAGAGGTAAGTCTCAAATATCTGCGCTAACCGTCTCTAATTTAGCAGCGGTAGACTAGAGGGAAGGTAGCTAGTCAACAACACCCACTATCAACTCTTGTTCTACTCTTTTACCAATGACTAGTGGGATTCACCATTATAACGCCCCCCTGACTGAAAGGGTGAGCATGTTCGGCGATTTTTTTTTTCCAACCCGCGACCTGCATATTGCGAGTCGAGCGCCCTAAGCACCAGGCCATGCCAGGCCCATCTCATATACTTAGTTGTTACATCTATTAATTTATCAAGCTTAATGTCTTCTGGTAGGTCAACAGTATGTTTGTGGACTTACAACACTAAACTTTGAGTTTCGATTCCTCGCATTGGACTGAACGCCGACAGCCCATTATGTATCTTGGCACTAAAAATAGAAAACGTAACATTTATTATCGGAAAAACTAATGCACTGTTGTCCGAAGCTGTTTTTAAAAATGTTTCCCCTTCAAATCGATTTCTGAACAGTGGCTCTGACAGAGCGGATTTTATGTATGTAAAGTGACTTCTAAATAACGTCTTGAGAAACAAAGTTCACTATATATATCTATAAATAACCTCACGCGTGCATCGTGTTTCAGGAAACACCAGCTACACCACCTGGTTGGTACTCACAGGGGGTTTCAAAAGTCATGTTTTTATTCATGACCTGCCAATTTTACCATTACTGATTTTAATCAAATGGCAGCTCTAACTCAGTAAAAAGGGGGAAAGTTTTTGAATTCTTAAATCTGGTTGAATTAAACCGTGGATGAATTCTGTATTATTTATCATTAATGAAAAGCATTGCATTATTCAAAGGATTTTGGCCAATCGGTCTTGTTCTGCTCTCTGGTGTAAAAAAATGAAATCACTCATTGCATATTTGCTTGTGAAGAAATACAGAATTTAAGGATATTAATAATGATTATACTTTCTTGATTAGTGCACGATATTTTGTCGGGCCTGGTTTAAAGCTAAGTCTTTTTGAAGTCTTCAGATTTGCATCATCAGACTTTTAACCAAAGGGTTTGTTTCTAGTTTAAAAAACGTTTTCTCGAAACGTCACCACCAAGGAAGTAACAAATACAACTGAAGCTTATTGATCTCCAATAAATCTTTATATATATATATATATTAACCTCAGGGTTTGTGAAGTTTTTATGCACAGACAATTAATTGGTTTATTGGAGTAAAGAAGTGAAATTGAGGTTTTAGTTTTGTTTATATCGTTATCATATATAAGCGTTTTATGCTTACAATACCTAACTGTTTTGTTTACAAGTTCAACAATCAAATGCATAAGATGGGTAATATAATGATACGTTATTATGTTCTTTCAGAATCATGATTAAAGTGACATCTCAATTAGACCTATATTTCATGACTTTATAATAATCTATTTTCCTTTCATTCCAAGTCAACACCACTGACCACTAGCTCTTGAGATAATCTTGGCAGACAGAATAATGGAACTTGATCGACATTCTAATAAAACAACCACAGACCTATGGCGCTTTATGTTAATTTTTTGCGATAACAGGATGCAAACCATGGACTTTCAGGTCCATAGTCTGACACAGTAACCGCTGAACCGCCTTAGACACAATATTTCCGTCTTTGGATTTGTACACAAGTTATTCAATAAGAAATGTTAAAACCTGAATTAATGAAAACAAGTTCCGAATTCATTTGACGTAAATATTTCTTTCATTACCCGTGTCCCCAATTTGGTGCCTCAGAGTTAATGTTGAAGGCGTATAGTGGTAAAAATGAGGGTTCAATCCCTGCCTTGGTCACAGACAAAATACCCATTATGTAGCTTTGAACTTAAAAAACAAACAAAATAGGTTGGTGCTACTCCACAAATAAAACAAAGTAAGAGAAAATTCATTACTTATATATCTAAATGTAAAACCAGGGGACCTTGTTAAGTAAAGCTACAACATTATAGGGATCTTTGTTAAGTAAAGCTACAACATTATAGGGATCTTTGTTAAATAAAGCTACAACATTAAAGAGGACCTTGTTAAGTAAAGCTACAACATTAAAGGAGGCCTTGTTAAGTAAAACTACAACATTAAAGGGACCTTGTTAAGTAAAGCTACAGCATTAAAGGGATATTTGTTAAGTAAATCTACAGCATTAAAGGGATATTTGTTAAGTAAAGCTACAAAATTAAAGGAGTCTTTGTTAAGTAAAGCTACAACATTAAAGGGGACCTTGTTAAGTAAAGCTACAACATTAAAGGGGACCTTGTTAAGTAAAGCTACAACATGAAAGAGGTCTTTGTT
>NW_013665756.1:992012-994343 GCF_000517525.1 Limulus polyphemus
AAAACGTGTAGTTATGGTCAAGAAATGGATGGACTAGACTGTACAAAACCTGTTGTTTTGGTCAAATGGATGGACTAGACTGTACAAAACCTGTTGTTTTGGTCAAATGGATGGACTAGGCTGTACAAAACCGGTAGTTATGGTCAACAAATGGATGGACTAGACTGTACAAAACCTGTTGTTTTGGTCAAATGGATGGACTAGACTGTACAAAACCGGTAGTTATGGTCAAGAAATGGAAGGACTAGACTGTAAAAATCTAGTTACGGTCAGTAAATAGCAGGACTGTACTGTACAAACCTGTAATTTTGGTCAATAAATGGTAGTACTAGACTGTACAAACCTGTAGTTTTGGTCAATAAATAACAGGAGTAGTCTATACAAACCTGTAGTATTTGTCAATAAATAGCAGGAGTAGTCTATACAAAGCTGTAGTTTTGGTCAATAAATGGATGGACTAGACTGTACAAACCTGTAGTTTTGGTCAATAAATAACAGGAGTAGTCTATACAAACCTGTAGTTTTTGTCAATAAATAGCAGGAGTAGTCTATACAAAGCTGTAGTTTTGGTCAATAAATGGATGGACTAGACTGTACAAACCTAATTACGATTAAGCTACTTATGATCAAGAAGTGGTTGGACTAGACGGTACAAAAGTGATAGTTGTGGTCAGGATGTGTCAAAACTAGTCTGCCTAAAACTTATAATTATGGTGAAAAAGTTGCACGATTCGACATCACAAAATTGTTATCAGAAAGTTGTAAAACTAGACGGTACGAGATCGATAGTTGTGGTCAGAAAGTGAAAAGAATAGGTGGTACAAAACTGATAGTTGTGGTCAGAAAGTGGAAAGAATAAAACGAGAGAGAGAGAGAACATGATGTAAGTTCTGTGTATGAACATTTTACTCTTTCATAAACATTTTTTACTCCTCCATAGACATTTTTTACTCGTTCATAGACATTTGTTACATTTTTTACTTTACATTACATTAAACATTTTTTACTTCTCCATAGACTTTTTTACTCATTCTTAGACTTTTTTACTCCCTCATAGCTACATTACAATTCTTTGTAAACCTTATTTACTCCTTCATATAGAACCGTTTTTTAATCCTTCAGAAACACTACAGTCTCATTCATATAGACGTTTTCCACTCCTTCGCAGACATTTTTAATTTCTTCATAGCCATTTTTTTCTCCTTTATACACACTTTGTACTTTTTCGTAGACAATTGACACATATTGTTAGCCACTATCGTATTCCTTCGTAAACACTTTTTTACTGTTCATGGGCAATGTTTCACTTTTCATATAGACATCTTTGTACTCTTTCAAAGCGAAAGAATGTTTGACACTAACTTTAACTAGGGTTGAAAGAATGTAACATAAAGGCTGTTAGTTATTACTAGCAAACAATTGCTGTATAGTAGCCAACCGAGATCTACAGTTTTTCATCTATGCTCCATCAGCGCAGATAAATTGATGATATTATTCAAAGGAACTTTTAGTGTTTATAGCCATAGGAGACAGCATGGCTTAGGTTGTTTGATGTGTCATCTAGTATGAACAAACACGTTTCATATGCTAATCCAAAGTGAAGAAAACCAAGTGCTAAACTGAGATATCTTCAAACTTTATCATTACAGTGTTGACTGCCCAAAGCTAACGAATCAATGATGACTAATGAGGGATTAATATTTTTGATAACTAATTACGCTACTGCTGACGTTTGTTTCTTTTTCCGCATTAATTTTAGTTAGCTAGCAATGGACTTCGAATCAACGGAGTGTAAAAGTAACATTTTGGATCTAACGTTTGTCACTGACAAAAGAGGAGGTCTTTCGTACAACACCAGAAGTCGTGGCTGGACTGGCCTATGACAACCAAAAGTCTACCTAAAATGTTATTTTGCATGCATTTCGAAACATTTAACGTTCATTGCTATTATATATATAAAAAAATAATGTATTAGTTAACTAAAATAAGAAACAAAAAGTACTTTCCTGGCAGATTTGTTGGTAATAAGTATGGATATAATTATGCGTTTTTAAATTTATTAAAAATAAAATAATTCCATTTCTTGTTTCGTTTAATCACGAGCAGAACACGATTCTTATTGTATAACTAATTCTTTTCAGTCAAGCAATGTCCACCATTAAGGCCTCCAGATCAAGGATTCGTTCTGTGTTCTAATGGATCAGCGCTAGGAAGTACCTGTCAGTTTTCATGTAGAAAACACTACTTACTCGTTGGAAGTGTTTCGGTCACGTGCCGAGATGACCACAACAATATCGATTGGACTGGTCGGTCACCGGTTTGTAGAGGTGA
>NW_013665756.1:994363-997387 GCF_000517525.1 Limulus polyphemus
GGAACCTTGTTAAGTAAAGCTATAATATTAAAGGGGACCTTGTTAAGTAAAGCTACAGCATTAAAGGTGCCTTTTTTAAGTAAAGCTACAACATTAAAGGGGGCCTTGTTAAGTATAGCTACAACATTAAAGGGGACCTTGTTAAGTACAGCTACAACATTAAAGTTTCTATCATTTCTGGTTACTTGATATAATATCAAGTAACATTCTTCTTGTTTTCTGAAGAACGTTGATTCAGTTTGTTTGTTTTGAATTTCGCCCAAAGCTACACGAGGGCTATCTGCGCTGGCCCTCCCTAATTTAGCAGTGTAAGACTAGAGGGAAGGCAGCTTGTCATCACTACCCACCACCTACTCTTTTACCAACGAATAGTGCGATTGACCGTAACATTATAACGCCCCCACGGCTGAAAGGGCGAGCATGTTTGGTGTGACGGGGATTCGAACCCGCGACACTCAGATTGTGAGTCGAGCGCCCTAACCACCTGGCCATGCCGGGCATGAGTTTGGTACATCTACAGAATTCTGCAGATTGTAGATAAGAAATTCTGTGTTTCCATTTTTGTCTTTCAATTTTATCTTATAACACAAAAGGTTTGAATAAAAATGGTTAAATAGAAACAAGAGTAAAGGAAAAAATGAAATTAATTTCATAGATATCAAAACTAATGTTTAATTTAGTTCTTACTTCGTAAAGAAATGAATCTTTATAGATTGAAAGTGAATGGTGTACAAAAAAAAAGAGTGAATTATTATTTTATGTATAGCATAGCTTGCACCTAAAATTGAGTGATATAACATTTAATTAATTAATATGAATAACAGTTGCAGAATGTCCACCATTAAGGCCTCCTGATCAAGGATTCGTTCTGTGTTCTAATGGATCAGCGATAGGAAGTACCTGTCAGTTTTCATGTAGAAAACACTACTTACTCGTTGGAAGTGTTTCGGTCACGTGCCGAGATGACCGACAAACCTACAGATACTGCCCAAGTTCCTTTCATTAGTGCACCTTAGAACTCCGTGTTCTGGGACAGTTAGTGAAGGACACTTCTGGACTGTGAAGAGAAAAAAGTTTAACTATCCAATCATATTTCTTAAAATAAAAGGTGGCTGCCTTTTTATGTGTCAAGTTTATAAAGAGGGTACTTTCAGGTCAATATAAGTTGTGAGAATTCCATCATTCATAATTATGCTAAAGTATATAAGAATCAGTTGTGCATTTTTGTCGTAAAATAGAAGATAATGCTTCAGAATTCTTTCTATTTGCACTAGGTTTTTTTCTTCACAAGAAATTTCAATATTTTTATATCCTCAGCCCTTTTTGTTTAATGATAAAATGATCCCTCACCTCTACAAACCGGTGACCGACCAGTCCAATCGATATTGTTGGTGTAGACCGAACTTCCATATGGTGGGAAATTCTTCGGCTACGTGTAAGAAGAACGACGTAGAAAAACCCCGGTGGACGAGTGAACCCCCACTTTGTATTGGTAAATATAGTTGCTAGTCAAAGCAATACGTTGTGATTATTAGTGGTTATGTTAATAGAAAGTAGTAGTTTGTAACCCAGAAAACAAAATTACTGTAATCGAGAAATAGGCCTTAGTGTTTAGCTAACTTGTGACGATAACGCCAGTAACAAAATATTATGTAAAGATGTGAAATGCCACCCAAATAAATGTCGTGATAAAATTAATACCATACTTCTAAAGAAGATGGTTAGTAAATAATAACAGGTAGCAAGTTAGAAATTACTGACACTAACAACATTAATAAACTTGGTAGATAAAAGTATCATTTCAGGCCAATCTTTGGTCTCCCACAGATCACAGCCTTTCCTTAATACTAGTTGGTGTGGATAGGATGTAAATATTTGCAGGAAAGTGAGGAAAAAATTCGTATGTGTTGTAAATTCATGTGACAAAGAGAAGATCAAATTTAACCGGACTTGGTAAATGATATAAGTTATTTCGATACTCCAAGCAGAGAAATATGCTTATAAGTCGCTTTTCAGTACTTAGTAAAACTTGTCAAAAATGTTCCAGGTAATTGTTGTTTAGTGCTGGGTGTTATAGAAATAGAAAATCTGGTTCAGTGTCTTCCTCATTTTCAGCCAAACGTCTTTCTCTTTTTTGTAACAATTGCTAGTATATTTCAATGATTAATTTATTAGAAATTGATAGTAAGTCCCTCACAATGCTGGATTTTTTACCGAGGAATTTAGGGTGTTAGTTTTAAAATCCAAGCTCCAAAACATATTTTATTTCCCTTATCCAGCAATAAGAAGAGCTCTAAGTATACAACCACATTGTCAGTATCCAGAATCTCCAAACCATGGTCAGATTCATTGTGACCAAAGAGCAATAGAAGACGCGTATCCAGTAGGAACCATCTGTAGATATTCCTGTAGTGCTGGATACCATATGTCAAAAGAAGATTCTGTAATAATATGCAGACGTTCACGATGGAACATCACTAAATCGGTGGATTGCAAAAGTAAGGGTTAGAATCTTTGGTTTGTTGATTAATTATTTGACTATTGGACGTTCTCTTGTCTGGATAACCTGATAAGCTGTTTAACAAATGTCTCTTATCATAATGATAAAAGACTAAGAAGCCATCGTGTTATTATGTATATACTAAAAATGCATCAGTTAACTGTACATTTTATACCATCTGATAGAAACTAAGGATCGGTCTCGGCAATGTTCTACACCAATTGATCCACCAAATGGCCAGACCTTCTGTAGGAGAAGAAGCACTGCTGGAAAATATCCTCAGGGTACTATCTGCTGGTACTTCTGTAACCCAGGATACGAAGTATCGGGTCCTCTGTCCAGGAAGCCTGTTATGGTTTGTCAAGGGCCTGAATGGGAAGTGTTAGAGAACGTCATCTGTGCTTGTAAGTAAAGTCACTTTTGTATCGAAGTTTCAGAAGAATGTAGAGAGTATTTTCAGCAATGTCTGAGCAATAAAATAAATAAGACTGAACGTGATGGGCACATTAATAATTTTGGCATGC
>NW_013665757.1:0-2055 GCF_000517525.1 Limulus polyphemus
CGTCGAATCTGAATCACTTGAAAAAAACACGGGGGTGCTTAACTTTTTTCCAGGTGTATATATCCTATCTAAGTTAACATTTACATCAAATCCAACATTCAAATATAATCAGGAAGTTTTAACTCAGTGTAGGAAATTAGCGAAACTTTTTGCATACAAGGTATAATAGCTACCATTGTGAAGAATAAGAATGGTATCTATGACAACATAAAGACAGTTTCTATTACATAAAAAGTATTTACAAAATATAAAGAGAATTCATCCAGTCAGTCTTATATCACAATGATATATATATGTAGGCACACAAATCATGATTTTACTGTCCTATAAAAATTTCAAAAGTCATCAAATGTGTGATTTTGTGCTCCTGTATTACGAGTTTGTTTTTTCGTTTTCCTGTAGGAAAACTTTAAGGTTCACTGATGTTTTTATTGTGTAATGACCGTATTAATAATGAAAAAGACTACAAAACAAATACTTGAGTATACAAAATTTATCTGATTAGTCATTTTATTAAATGATGCATCAACGAGTTATGGCTACCAAAATTACAGTAATGCTTAAAGTTATGTTTTGTTTGAAAATATGTATTGTACATATTACTGTAGATTTAAGTAGACAGATACACGAAGATAGCATTCAAACAAGGGCCTGTTTGGTCCTTCAAGGCTGCTGTTCCCGTATATCCACCTTTAGGCAAAGTAAAATTTTAAATCCACACTTTATTTTTTTAAGGAAATCGTCTATTTCCCTATTAAATTTATGCTGCTTTAAACATGTTCTTAATAATATGGCATTTAAGCTATGGATCTTGCTCTGCATTTCAATTCCGCATCTAGTCCAGAGGCCACTCTCAAAAGAGCCATACGTCTACTTCTATCACTGGATCTGTGAAGACGTTGTTTATACCTGTTCAACAGTTCTTCTGGTTTACAGTTTTCAACATAATTCACTTCTACATGCACTACAAAAAAGAATGATTATCGTTACCAGAAAATAAACTATTAACAGGCACAACAAAGTCTATAATATCCAGTGCCTTATAACTTGACAAGTAAATTCTAGTCCTAGTCTTTCTGTGGTCCTCAAAACAAATAAATTTGTCAGTTCTCACAATGATAATGTTTCCCACTATGTAAACCTCTTAATCAGCTTGTTACCTGGACGGACGGACGGACAGATCTTGTCAATGAATGAAACTCAAATTAAAATGCCAGTACGAACTCAAATGTATACATGAACACACACATATACATACGTACTGATATACATATTATACACGCAAATACTTTATATATATATATATGGCAAACTGTGGTGTCTGTCCCCGTTTAAATAGATGCGCACACAGGTAAAGCTCAACATTCACTTTTGAAATGACAGAAGAATAGGCATGAATAATGTTGATGCCAAATTTTATTTTGCAAGCAGGATATTCTACATTAAATTGTTAGGAATTAATCACACTATCATTCACATTTGAAACTGTGATGTAACTAAAGGAACAAAAATGTCGAATTACCGTATGTTATTGTTAATCGGTTCTTAACATGACTGAAATGCTCAACAATTACTTTTCGCGGTATGTGGTATTAGTAGCTCTGAGTGAAACCAAGAGTACAACACAATTAACGTTTTCAAGTCCATGAAATAATTTAAATTGATAAATAAACTTAAACTTTCTCCGTCACTGGGGACGGGTACTTTTGCTTGTATATCTATAATGAACATATATTTTTGTTAAATTTAAATTTTTAATTTCCTTCAAGCCAACAAATCAGTACATAGTTGACCAATAAGCTAGTAAAAATAATTCAGAAAGTACCAATTAAGTTTACAGCGTCAATAATGAAACACCAGCTGTGAAAAACTTTCTAATTAATAAGTATGCTGGCCTGATAATTCACTAAGCTTTGTGTAGCATCGTACATTCTGCAACAAGAAAAGTTTTTACATATAATATCTGACGAGTATATATTAGGTCATCAAGAAATTAATGTCGCGTTTTAGAACACTTTCACGTATAATAGATAAATGAACTGCCTAAACGTCACA
>NW_013665757.1:2992-13959 GCF_000517525.1 Limulus polyphemus
CAGTTCAGCATAATCAAATCTTTATGATGAGAAGTTAACCTTAGTGAATGAACTCATTGACCTATACTGGAAATGGACACAAGGGTTAATATTCCAGGAAAATTGAGTAAAGTTTGTTACAATCATGGTAAGCTTACGTGTATATGTTTGTCTTATAATTACAACAGTCACGTTTTTGTAAAATTCAGATACTGCAGTTCATTTGTGTAACAGTATGTGAAAAAATGAACTTACCACGAATCAGTTACATTATAATACAGAATACGTGTCGTTAAATATGTTTTGTTATACTGTTTTTCAATCCTACATATAAATCGCATTCATATACTCATACTTACGATCCACTTAATCCTGGAACTAAACGATTTTTTTCTTTTAACATAAGTGTCCAATATGTTTTGTTGATGGATATCTACGTTATCTGACCAAACATACGATTGAACACGTTGATATTCTCTGATTATTATTGCATTGGTCTGTTAGCATTCTGAAGAAACAAAATCATGTTTTTCAAATAAGGATCCGTTCTATAAATAAGGATCCGTTCTGTAAATAAGGATCCGTTCTGTAAATGGAGAGGAATACAGATATTCCACATCCGAAGATAATGGTTTTGCATAATCACTTAATTTATAACAAAAGGTCCTTTTCAGGACCGTCAAATATTGAAAAAGAGAATGCAATGAATGCACATTTAAAGTTTGGTATTATAATGTAAAGGGAAGGAGTCAATAAACTCATTTTGCCTGAGCGTTAAGGTCAAAGTTCAGTGACATACAAAATCCGTTCGTCAGCTGGTTAGGCTAAATTTAGTTATTAATGTCTAGTGAATATAATTTTTTTTTTTGGTTTTAAAGCATATTTTATACTGATAAACACGATACATTAAAATGTGATATACAATAATAATGCTCTAAATTGATATTTAAAAAATAATTAAATCATAAAACAAAAACATCAAAAATTAGATTTCAATACGTCTGATGTTAAACAATTACGAGATAATAATACTACTATACACATAGCAACATGATTACTGTAAGTTATAACAACGTAATAAATTCAGCATTGCTTACACAATGCTTCACAAGAGTTACAGTATTTATTCAAATATATACTTTGAGCTTTACAATGTTGAAAATATAAAACAAATAAATATTATCATTACCGTTACAGCTTTGTTTGTTTGTAATAAATTTCGCGCAAAGATACGAGGGCTGTCTGTGCTAGCCGTCCCTACTTTAGCAGTTTAAGAGTAGAGGAAAGGCAATTAGTCATCACCGCCAACTCTCGGGCTACTCTTTTACCAACGAGTAGTGGGATTGACCGTTACTTAATAACGCCCCCATGTTGGGTGTGACGGGGATTCAAACTCGCGACCGGCAGATGCGAGTCGAGCGCCCTAACCACCTGGCCATGACGGGCCAGCCTTTACAGCTTTAGCCAAGCATGTACAAATGAATTAAATCATAGGCTTAAACAAAATTAAAGTGTACACACGTAAAAATGTGGTATGATCAATATTAAAAACTATAATTCAATATTGTTTGGATTTATTATTATGCATAAATACAGAATTGCATCGTCTGTGATGTCCCTATTTCCTGGAATAACTCCGCTGACTACCCCACTGTAATTTGTGACTCAGCAATCGATAATTAAGTTGAATTGGCTTTTACAGTACATGTCAGTTGATTGTATACATAGTCTGTTTTACGTATGTTGTACATTCACTTATAGTTTTATCAATTTTGAACGTATGTCTTGAGTTCCTGTTATACTTACCAATTGCCTCAGCGATCTAGTGTTTTGAACTTCAAAGTGAATGTTCTACAGAAAGTCATAGTGACTAAAATAGAAAGTGTTACTATTTTGCTTAGATTCTATAATAGTAAAGTTTACTTAAGTGATTGAATTTTGTTCTATAGTAAGTCATTTGTTTAAATTATATGGTTCAAACAAAGTTTGAACGCTTTACGTTAAAACAGTCATCTAAGTACTTGATTCTAAGATCATCTCGTGTGTGTGTGTGAACCATAAAGTAAAACTATACTACAATACAATTTCTGTAATAAAGCATTTATGTAAAATTTGAAGATTATGTTCAAATGGGGGGAAACAAAAACGTTTATTTCAGGATTAAGTAAATTGTATGGTGTGTATATGAATGCGATTTGTATCTAGGATTCAAAAACAATACAGTAAAACATAAATAGCGACATGTACTCTGTATTGTAATATGCACACTCATCATAGGTGACCTCATCGTTCTACACTTTGGACCCCCAATTTCTGACCCTAATAACATGGCCTCTGATAGCACAACTTGAAAATACGATATCTCAAACTATTCGCCGGATAGTATGCGCTCATACCACGTAACACGTCCTCTGTGCCACTTTATGGAACTAACTAAAGTCAGGTGACCAATGGTCTCAAAGCTCCCTCGGGCCAATGAGCGACTAGTAACACTATATGGATTCAAGTCCGATCACTTTTCGAGGTTCCTAAATAATTTCTTTCTACTGAGTTTAGTAGATATGGTAGGGTTCATTCTGTTGTACTTGAACTTCACCATAATTGTAAATTTTGCAGTATAATGATCGTTAGAAATTCATGATTAAACTCATTTCCAACTTTGTGAAATTTGGAAAGTTCCGGGAAATAGTAAATTACCCTAAAATGCAGAGGTTGCCTGACTAGAAGCAGAAAACGTGGCGAAGTAACATTATATTCTTTTGTTGGTCATAAAGAATCGATTACTTAATACAAAAGTAATGAAACGTCTGTGGGAGAAAACACAGTTGATGCTGAGAAGAGTCTAGAGAGTTCGAAACTACTGTGAACTCATGGAGTCACAGGTGTCGGATCAGGGAGCCAAGGCACCCCACCTTCAATACGAGGAGAGAATAATCCACCTCGTACACCTACATTTCCACAGGTTTATGATTTGTCCGAACTCACTAATTTTAGTTTTCAATCCAGAATAATTACTCACAATAAACCGATAAACATTCTCAAATTAATTTGGTAGCTGGAAAAAAGAATTGAAAATTACAAAATTAGAAGATAACAAAAGTTGGTCATTAAATTGCATATTTTCACATCAATTTCGTTTTTTTTTCTTTTCGATTGCCATCATATTTTGGTCCTCAATAGATCAAACTGCTCCTGTAATTGTAAAAAAAAAAATAAAAAAATCCGGAGGAATATTCCCCAATTCCCACAAGTCTTCACTTACTTCGGTTAGCCTAATTCCAATAAACTAAAATTTCCAGTATTTTGCTGCCGACAAGTGTCGTTTCTAGTTTGTTTGTTTTTGTGGGAGGGGGACAAGGTAGCTTGGATGGCAAAGAGTTAGCTGGGTCAGAAGAGGAGATGGAGGGACCTCACGTATAATTTTTTAAAGATAAAACATCAAAATTGCTTCATTTTGGCGTATTTTAGTGTTGCATGTTAAGAATTTACCTCCCTGCATTACTGTATAAATTACCATAAGTAACCATGTCCAATACAGTTAAATACAGTTTTAACACATATTTTATTGTTACACTTGAGTATTTGGACAAACTGGCACATGTTTAATCCATAGTTGTGTTTCTGCATCCTGGCTTAAAATAACACTTCAAACTATCAAAGAAAGCATAGCTTGGCTAATTAACAATTTCCAGCTAGCCGCCTGCTTATTTCTACAATACAATTCAAGGCCCTTCACAGCAGATGCAAAACTTTATATAATTATTTCTATACAACGGCTACCGGCCAATTAAACAGCTACGACAGTGTAAATTTAGATTAGCTTAACATATGAGACAAATTGCTACAAGTACTACAGCAAAACACTAGTGTTTATGAATGTAATAATAAGTACATTAATCCAATTAAAATTCAAACAAATTATATACAGTAAAAAGAGAATAATATACTAAACATACTGTCAGGTGTGTCTAGCACAACTAATCCGACTATTAACAAACACATATACAGCGGGGCAGCTGGAATTATACTGTATAAAGTTTAATCCCAAGTGCTAACCGAAATGTATGCGCGTTAATAAAATTCGAAAAAGCTCATAATAACAATAATAATAATAAGTATTAAAAAAAAGGATGTAACAACAATAATAAATATAACAATTACAGTAATTAGTAAAAACTAATGACATAATGTTAAACTATTTAGCGAAATGCATACGGTCTTCACCAATCACAGTCTTTAGCCTCGTAAGGTCCATTGCGTCACAAACATTTCCAGAAAAAAGTGACGTTTTCAATTAAACACAGTGCTAAGCAATGGAAAATAAAACACCACACCAGCATTTTGTGAGTCGCATGACGAATCTCGTGGAACATATAGGATTACACTGAGAAGCAGTGGATAGTTGTCCACATCCTCAACATCACTGGTGTATATTTCAGTTTTTGATGTGTTATGGTTGCCCAACAGATAAACCCCAGTATTTGTTGTTTTTCTCAACATCACTGGTGTATATTTCAGTTTTTGATGTGTTATGGTTGCCCAACAGATAAACCCCAGTATTTGTTGTTTTTCTCAACATCACTGGTGTATATTTCAGTTTTTGATGTGTTATGGTTGCCCAACAGATAAACCCCAGTATTTGTTGTTTTTCTTTTATCTGAATCTCTCTCATACACATACTGTGACATAGTTACATAGAAGAATAGAAACACGTAATCTTACATAAATACTTAGAAGTAATATTATGCAGTTATGAAAATGTATTGTTACACCGTTATATATAGATGTACTTTTACATTATAATAGGGATCACAAGGAATTGCACAAAACACTAATAGAACGTTCGGGCAAAAAGCACCTTAAACAGTGAAGATTCAGTTCAAACAACACTTTAAAACCTTTACTATTGACTGCTAAGGCTGTACACATATAAACATGCACAAAAAGTACGCATTTTAGACTTACAAGGAAAAGAAAATCCACCAAAACGGCCCCTTAATAATTATTATTATTATTCTCTTGCCAGCCTACAACAAAAACAGCTTGGTATATTGCACACAAACCTTTTGTAGAATACTCAATAAGGTACTGCGAAGGTCGTAGGAGTATTGAAAAGTCGATTTGTTTCTTCTTTATTTTACATAAACTAAAAATATAATTCTGGTGTAAACGATGTTATCATTACCCATTGAATTTAGCTTTATTTCAAATATCAGGTGTTCCTTTAAAAAGCTTAAATACAGTGTGAAACAAGAGTTACCAGCCAATAATAGGTGAACATTAGATGACTGTAACAAGTAGATACTCAATGTTTTGTACACTATACAATCAGTGTCTTTAGGGAGTCAACCCTTATATTATGTATGAAGTGAAAGAGTAAAAAAAAAAATCAATACACATAATAACAAATTCTATTACACACATTCTTAGAATAGTTACTTTAAAAGACACGAAGGTTAATTTAAAGCGATATTTTAGATGTATATCTTTTATTTGAAAATATTGCTTTTCTACTGCTAAAATCTTTTATACGCGCATAGTGTGGGTTGTGTCTTAATCTACACATATATTTGCCCAGTGCTGTGCATTATAGAGAGGATTTGGCTACAGAGAAACTATAAATGCTCACTACATTCTCAAGCAAATCTTTATGACAACCTCCAGCTGTAGATTAACATTTCACATCTCGAACTAATGCGATCAAATAGTCAATAACTACAGCAAATCACCATGAACTGTATCAGCTAGCTATCAGCTATGTTTATTATCATTACAATGTATAAAGTTAGCTACATATCACATAATCCTTTGCCCATAATTGAGCATACAACCTGCAAATAGGGAAGCAAACAAGGTTGGAGATACT
Organism: Limulus polyphemus; assembly: GCF_000517525.1. Classification (NCBI taxonomy): domain Eukaryota; kingdom Metazoa; phylum Arthropoda; class Merostomata; order Xiphosura; family Limulidae; genus Limulus; species Limulus polyphemus. The sequence goes on from NW_013665757.1 coordinate 8,838, forward strand.
GTAGACATTATTTTTACTCCAACAAATGTAATTCTAGGTAACAGCATGGAGCCAAGGTAGTAATTTGTAGTTTCAGTAAATAATGTCTACAGTTTGTTTGTTTGTTTGTAATTAAGCACAAAGTTACACAATGGGCTATCTGTGCTCTGCCCAACTCGGGTATCGAAACCCAGATTCTAGCGTTGTAAATCCGCAGACATACCGCTGTGCCACTGAAAGACGGATGTCTACACTATCTCCAGCCTTGTTTCCTTACTTTTTTACGATCCCTACTTGCAGGTTTTTATATTCCCAATTTTTTATTTATCATGTTACATAGATGTACAAGAGATGCTCAAAATATTAAGGATGTGTTGTTTTTTTTTGGTCTTTTACAAGCCTGATAAAATAAGGCTGACAAATAATTGTGTTAATTAGTTAATATCCATCCGCTGTTGTTCTGAATAACATATTGTAACAAAGTTCTCACCGAAAACAGAATGAAAAGACTATATGTAAACACCTACAGTTTCAAACAGTTATTGGGTAAGAACTCCTTTTTCCTTCTCATCTTTGGGCTGAGCGTTCCTTGATGGTTCGCATCGCATTGCTGCAAAAACTTTAGAACGAGTAACAATCAAATTCCACTATTCATTTATTTAATAGCAGCCCAAGCGTTCGCTGCGAATGGAGTAACAATCAAATTCCACTATTCGGTCATTTAAGAGCAGCTCAAGCGTTGGCTGTGAGTGGAGTAACGATCAAATCCCACTATTCAGTCATTTAAGAGCAGCTCAAGCGTTGGCTGTGAGTGGAGTAATAATCAAATTCCACTATTCGGTCATTTAAGAGCAGCCCAAGCGTTGGTTGTGAGTGGAGTAACTATCAAAATCCCACTATTCAGTCATTTAAGAGCAGCCCAAGCGTTGGCTGCGAATGCTGTTTAGCATCTGTTTTTCCTTTAAGCTATCAATTCAAAATAAATAGCTCTTGAGTAGCTTTGCGCGAAATACTAAACAATCAACCATCTAAACTTCTCAAGAACAGTCTGTACAGCCGACAAATATAAATATATGAGATATTATGGTACAACTGAATATTTTATCTCTTTCATTTAACATTACATCCCTCAAATATTATTTGTTGTTATTCTGTTTCTTCTTGTTTCATAAACAATGATAAATAACAAGTTAAAAAAAACGAAAAAGTTTTGCCTGTATAAACTATTTATTTCCATTTTAATTCAGCTAAGGGACCAGCATCAAAGTGCTTCAATTTGCCAATGTTAATGTTTGTTTTGACTTTATCGTGCGTATCTAATTATTAGAGTGATAAAGAGGAGGGTATGTATAACAAGTCAACGGTCAATGTGAATTTTCAAGTTAAATACGAATATGCTTGATGACGCGTGAATGATTCTGAATTTTATCGTCAGTTTAATAATGAAGTAGCTGTAGCGAGACAAACAAGGACTAAGCATTGACAGTTTGATATGGCATAGATATCTGAACTATAAATCAATTACACTGATTAAACTACAGAACTTACTGGTTTTACAGTAACACGATTATTTGTATAAAAATAATATTACAAACATAAAATACCTTTAAAAAACTATATAAGCATATGATCATTTAATGACGCTCTAAAGATCACTTCCCTATATGTTGTAGCATTGACTCTTACCCAAATCGCTATTACTACTCTACAAGGCATACGCTCAACTAAGTTCAGAAAAGGCTTCTCAAGCAACGCCTCCATTCCCCCCCCCCCCCCCATGATGTTTCAAACATTGGGCCAGTTGATAACAGGAAGAAAGCTGTGATCCCGCCTTTCAAATACTTCATCCATATAGTCCCAAAGATGATCTACAGAGTTTAAATAAGGGCTTTGAATTAGTCATTCCGAAAAATTAACAATAACTTTGAAACCAGTTACGGGTTACACATGTTTTTTGACTGGAAATATCACTTTATCCAAAAAGCACATTGAACCGCAGTTGCAATAGTTAGGATTTAGTATAGGCTAACATTGTAGTCATTAGCCCTGGCGATGGAAACTGTTACTACATCTAGTCGCAAGAAATATCTTACGAGGGTTTTATATTTCACTGTGCCAATAACGGTCCTTTTTGTTTCTACTCTTTAATATATGTAAGACACTTTCATCAAGTGGGAAAAACATTGTTTTTGAATATTTTTTGCAAAGCTACACAGGAGCTAGTTATTCTATTCGTTTATAAATGATAGACTAAAACAGAGGTTCCCAAACTGTGGTCTCGGAACCACTGGTAGTTCGCGAGCTCCTTTCAGGTGGTCCAAAGAAAATTTCATAATTACGAAAAGGAAAAGATCGTAGATACCAGAGCAAACCCGACACTTCAAACCTTAAACATTCAGCTATATAAGTATAGAATTAAGTGAAAAGATCAAACTCTACGCTATATACCTTTAGGGTTAAACTGAGAATATGTATTCTTTTCTTGGAAGTTTTCGTGTATTGTAATATAATGACCTTTCCGCTGGTTTCTCTATGAAAGAAGAGTAGCGCTTGCTGGACGGAATATTAAAATCAAGGGTTAGAGTTTTGGATTTAGAAAACTGGAAAGTACACAGAACTTGCAGATAAGGCAGTTCATTTTCTGATGGCATTTGTACTTCGTACCTGTATGAGACGGAATTTTCTTCATTTGCAGCCGTAAGTCCAAATATAGGTCAGGTTCAGCATTCATACTGCTTCTGAGGCTAAAGCTGACGATCAATTCACCCAGTATTACAGAATTTTGTTCACAAAAATAGGCACACTCATCGCATTAAAACGTAGATAGTTAAGTCTGAGGTTGATGTTAATCTTTTAGTGAGTTTTTTGCGTTTTATTAAATTATACTGTTATTATGTGTCTGCCTAGCCCCCCTCCCCCCAAAAAAGTTCTCGAACCACTGGACTATAGGAAAGATAGCTACTCAACAGCACCCATGTCAACCCTTGGACTACTCTAATCGAATAGTAGACTTTTACCGTTACTCTTATAACGTACCAGCAGCCCCAAAGAACAAAGCGTAATTTTTTTTTATCGCGAAAACGACACACAAGCCATGGACCACAAACCTATAGTTTGGATCGCCAAGATGAGGAAATTGAATGGACTTACGACACAGATATATCTACAAATCTCAAAAACTAAAAACTCCGAAATTGTCTGTATCCCCATGTTATTTATTAGTGATCTCAAAAGTTTTTTAGCCTCATAACTTCATAAATATTTTCCATAATTAATACAATTTTATTTAAACTATACAGAGAGTCTACAAATAAATGTTTGTATGCGTTTTGAAATTTATTTTTTTTTTAAATAAGAAAGCTGAATTATACATCGATCTAAAGACGCTCAAGTTTTATTCCATCTCGCCAATTTGGCCTAAAGTAAGATTCATCACCCAGCTAACAGACATTGTCAAAATCGTGACTGTTAGGCAAAATAAAGCATTAACTTCGCAAATCACCAATTTCGACATGTCTATTATGTACGGGCGCCACAGAGCAATGTAAGTGATAAAGAAAGCAGTTCAACGCCACTGGATCTATTTGTCTCAAAAGGAATAATGTATGGTTTAACACAAATAAAGACTTTATCGCCTCAGTAACTGAATCACTAAACGCACATAGCTGAACATGTTGAGAACCCCCTCCCCCTCCAATTACAAACTAAACTGATGGTTTTATTGGCATGTTCCTTCCAGCAACATCCCAAATTGCACTTTGTCACAGGTTGTGTTCAAGGGGAACTGGACAATGCTGAGCTGCTGCCTAGAACTGTCCTCCTTGCCTAACACTGTTGGGGTACATAAAAGTTTAGGGTTGAAACCACATGTATATATGTACATGGAAACAAATGACAGAAGTACACTGAGATCATAAAGGTGAAATGGAAATGGTATGAAACCTGAGGGTAGGTAGACTAACACTTACTTTACTGTATGTTTCTAGCTCCCAAAATGTAAAAATTCTACCCCAGCTAGTGAAGGGCTCATGCCCATTGAATTTACATGTGATGTCATTGTGTAATACTATTCAAGATTTATTAATACCAATAGTTGCCAAAATAAAAGACCAAAGGGTGACAATTGGAATCAAGATGCTCCCAATAAAAATGCTCCTAGACCTTCAATAACAAATGCTGAGTTAATGCAACATTAGAGGTTTGAGTGTTCAAAACATTTGAGCCTGCTCTCTCATACTTAGATTCACTATGGGTAATATGCTGAAGGAATAGGCATCTGGAAGTAATAATAGGACATATCAGCCAAGTTAACCAATATTAAATGCTCCTAAGCCCATGTGAATGAAACTATACATCTGAAATTAAAACTATCCAAAACTTTAATATGAATATAATACTGGAGATCACCACATCTAATGTGTGCAAACAGCTTCATGTGGATGAATTTAAATGGTAGGCTGCAACCCATAAGTCGCACATTACAGCTATGAATGCAGGATATCAGTTTTAATGGTATTTTGAGCAACAAAACTTAGATGAAGAGTAACTTGAAAACTTTTATGTGAAATGATGAATTCTACTATTTATTGACTGGAAGAGCTTTGGATGTTACTGTACCTTCCAAACCACAAAAGTGTCGAAAGGGTGGTGGAGTTGGATAATAATGTGATACCATTTTAGCTGGTTTAAATTGGTCTAGTGACAAAAACTCAGATAGTCATGAGTGTCTTTGTGGTATTCTGGACAATTATGACTATCTGCATTGATGGCATTCTATAGGGAAGAACTGGAAGTCTTTTGGCATAATCATGCATCACAAGTCCATTGTTCTTGCCAACCACAGGTTACAGCTAACAGTGGATTGAATTAAATAATGTACACAGCCTGCCTTAGCTAGCATAAAACACTGACTTGAAACCAATTTTGCTGCTCTGAGGTGGCTTGGTGAGCATTATTGCTGGTCATTCATCTTTTTTCTCCAGCTTTAATTTGTTTCCAGTTTTTGAAGATAATGGAAGTTTTTATGTTTATGTTTTTTTTCTTTATCTGATCTGAAAATACTGTTCAACAATTATTTCTTGTTAGCCAAATTAAGTATATTCTGGAATTAACTATTTTAATTGTGTTTTAAAACAAATAACTT
>NW_013665757.1:14233-17651 GCF_000517525.1 Limulus polyphemus
ACAATGTATGAAAAACACTTTCACTAATCTAATTTCCTGATTATGTATTTCTAAATTTAGCAACAGCATTTAACATGATACACGTAAATGCAATGTATCAGTGTTACAAAAACAACTTAGGTTTTTCAACCAAAACACACCATTAAAGAGCTGTTTTTGTAACTTAACATTCCAAAATTTAAGAATAGCAAGAGACTTGTTGGTTCATCTAAGCCGTCCCATCCACTAATCTTTAAAAGAAAATACTCAAAGCCAGCCTTTATCATTCAAATATTTATTAATTCTTCCCTTAAACTTATTATATCCATCACATCTGAAAGTAACTCATTCCAAAGGCAAACCACTCCATTAGACTAATACTCTGCAAAAATTTATATTTGGTATGAAAAAAGATGATGCATCAACACTATTAATTATCTTAAACAACTCAATGAGATCCCCTCCAACTTTTCTTTTTATAAGAGCAAACACTTTAAGATATCTTGATCTGTCCTAATATAATAATTTTGATGTCCCATTAGCCCTCTTTTGAACCATATCTGACTATTCAATGTCCTTCTTAAGATAAAGAGCCCCAAACTGAACACAATACTCCAAATGTGGCCTAATCAATTACCTATATAAATGTCATTATATCCTCTTTAGTCTTGTATTGAACACTTCTGTAGATACAACCAAGATTCCTATTTGATCTTCCAATAGCAACAGAACATTGTTTGGATGGTTTAAGAGAATGATCAACCAGAACTCAAAGATATTTTTCTTCCATAATACTGTTAAGATTATTCCTATCAAAAATTATACTTATAATTGAAATTATGATATCCTACATGCATTGTCTTGCATTTATTATAATTAAAAAAGCCATATGCCATTTATTCATCCAATTCACCAAATAATCTAAATCATTTTGTAAAGCAGCAGCTCCTCCACACAGCTAGCAACACTCAAAACCTTAATATCATTAGCAAATTTAAGTAATTTATTGATCATTCCTTCATCTATGTCATATATGTTAATCAAAAAGAGCAAAGGTTCTAAAACTGAGCCCTGAGGTACGTCACTTTTAACATTAGTCGAGTTTGATTGAACACCATTTATAACAACCCTTTGTTTTCTTCCCTCCAGCCAGTTTTATATCCAATGAGCCAACTTATCCCACACATCTAAAGAATTCATTTACTCACAAGCTGTTTATGTGGCACCTTGTCAAATGCTACACCAAATCCACCCCAATACCCTCATCTACATAAGCTATAACTCCTTCAAAGAATGTAAAATGATTAGTAAGGAAAGAATTTCCACAAGTGGTACATGTTAACTATCCAACAAAATTTTAAGCTTTGCTAATTAAACTTTTCCTACCACTGATGTAACACTAACAGGCCAATACCATTTTTGCTCGAATATAATGTACACTTTCTTTCCCCTCTAAATACCTCTCAAAAAATTGACTGCACATTATATTCTCGTATCATCAATTGTTTTAGGTATTTTACTAGAAGATACCACCAAAAATCGTTAAAAGCATCATTAAAGGTTTCGAAAAATGTTGCATATCCAATGGGATGGATGATAAAATGCTGTGGGAATCAGAAGAAGATGAAGCAAAGATTCAAAGAAGCAAATCCAAGGAATGCGATGAATCTGATAGTAATGACAATTCTAGCGATGATGAAGATTTATGTGAAGATAAACAATTAGCTTAGTGTATTACCACGTATACACTTTTCAATATATTTTGTAAAATTGACACATAAAAAAATTTCTATGAAAGATTTCCAAAAATGTTTAATATATCAATAGTTGTTTACTGTATTTAGAAACTATTCAATAAATTTTGTACAACTGATGTTTAAAAAAAGATTTCTTCAATTTAACCTCTCGAAACTGAGTGTGCAATTACTGTAATAATTGTTATCACCTCCCTTGAAACAAGGAGTAACATTAGCTAAGTTCCCATCTTCTGGCACCTGCCACTATTCAAGGACTTTAATAAAACAGTAGCAAGTGGCTCACATATCTAATCCTTAGCCTCCTTCAAAACCCTTGGATAAATATCATCTGGCCCAGGAGTTTTATAATTCATTAAACTTCCCCAACTTTGTCTTAGCTGGCTCAAAATTAATGTAATCATCTTGTTTCCATCTAGAAACTTTTCAGGATGAGGAATTGTGTTAAAATCTTCACTGGTAAAAATTGAAGAAAAGTAGAATTTAATAACTCAGCCATTTCATTATAATCAGATATGAGTCTTACAATATCATCTCTCTAAAGCCTTACTCCCATCCTAAAATTTTATTTCCATTAATGTATTTAAAGAAATTTTTAATGTTAATTTTTACCTTTTCAGCCAACCTTTTTTCATATACCCTTTCTGATTTCTTTACTTCCTGTTTTATCAACTCTCTTAACCTTATATAATCTTACAATTCTACCATCACAGCAGTCAATTTAAACTTTTTAAATTTATAATGCTTTTCTTTAATTTATCACTTTTATCCTTTTTTTTGAGTAGAGTTAGTTTATTATTGATATTTGTTAATCAGTTAACCTATGGCCCCTTTAATAAATTACATTTGATTAGTACAGTGTTCCCCATGGTATTGTTACGACCACGGAAGTCACGCGATGCTGGAGTTTCTACAAGGATCATGACTGTTCCTGGTAACTCTAGTCTTTTCTAGGCACCTTCTTTTTTTTGTATATAAGCCCGGCAAATAAAGAGGAGATAGTATGGCAGATAGACAGATATAGAGACAGATAATTGAGTCAAGTGAGCGGTAGTGACGGTAATATAAAGTGTGTGTTTTGTTATCGAGATTGCAAACTTATTGACTGTGGAAATTCTGTATATTATAAAGTTGTATCAAGAAACACTAGTTTTAGTTAAGAAAGGACTTATATCGCTGAAGTTTCTCGGAAAGAATTTCTACGGTGAATTAACAAACGAGCAGATATGCAACAAATTGGTGTCAGAGAGTGGGATGGAAAAAAAGAACTACAGCTTAGCAGATTTGATGGCAGCAATATAAGAACAGCAAAAGAAACAAGAAGAACGAGAAAAGAAAGAAGAAGAGAGATTACAGCAGTTGTTGGAGAAAAGAAACAAGAAGAGAAATTACAGCAGTTGTTGGAGGAAAAAGAAAAGAAACAAGAAGAGAGACAATAGCAGTGACATGAAAACTTGTAACAGTGGCAGCTTGAACTGCAAAATAAACAAGAGATACAACAGCAGTGTTTGGAGGTGAAAGAAAATGAACAAGAAGAGAAACTATAGCAGTGGTTGGAGGAGAAAGAAAATAAACAAGAAGAGAGATTACAGCAGTGGAAACTGGAACAAGAAAGGAAACAGGAAGAAAGTCTCCAACAATTGCAGGAAAGTCAGCAGCAACTACAGGAAAGTCAAAAACAGTGG
>NW_013665757.1:18651-25796 GCF_000517525.1 Limulus polyphemus
AAGGGAAGTCTCCTAAGTTGTCTTGTACATGGAAAAGCCCATATGTCATAGTGGATCGTCTCTTTCCGAATAAAATGTCGTTGGCGAGGTAAGCCAAAGGTGGTGCATGCCAACAGGCTTTGGCGTTATCGCGAACCAGGACATTTCAGTTGGAACGAAGGGAACAACGGAACAAATGACGCTGCTGAAGACGTGTCACCTGAAAAAGCCACTGTCGAAGAAGAAACTCTACCCAGTTTTGAGAAGGGAAACAGTGAAGCCCTTAATGAAGTTACTACCACTGATGTGACTGTTACCAATAACAGGACATTTCCTGATGAAGCAGATGAACCCCCCATGTGAAGCAGAAGCCAACGAGACGAAGAACAGTACGGAAGAAGATACGACCCGTAAACTTAAGAGACTTTGTTGAATTTTGTGTTTGTAAATTCTGTACATTTAATTAAGTTATTGTTAATTATCTATTGGTTTAATGTAAATGGCTATTGTTCGATACGAGCAATACTAAGGAAGGGGCAGTGTTACAACAGCGGAAGTCACGCGACACAGGAAGCATGCAAGCTGGAGTTTCTAGAAGGATCATGACTGTTCCTGGTAACTCTAGTCTTTTCTAGGCGCCCTCTTTTTTTGTATATAAGCCCAGCAAATAAAGCGGAGATAGTATGGCAGATAGATAGATACAGAGACAGATAATTGAGTCAAGTGAGCGGTAGTGACGGTAATATAAAGTGTGTGTTTTGTTATCGAGATTGCAAACGTATTGACTGTGGAAATTCTGTGTATTAAAAAGTTGTATCAAGAAATAATAAACTAGTTTTAGTTAAGAATGGACTTATATTGCTGAAGTTTCTTGGAAAGAATTTCTATGGAAAATTAACAAACGAGCAGATACACAACAGTATATGCAAAAAAACAAAAAAGTTGATAGTGTGTGCTCCTGGCCAGTCTCCTTCCCTTCAGTCAGCAATTCAAAAGAAAATAATAAAAAAGTTGTCAGCAGCTGCTGCTGCTAGCCAGCTACTTTCCTACAATCAGGTGTTCAACAACAACAACAAAGTAGTAAGACATCAAACTTAATTAAGCAATGATCACTTGCACCCAAATTTCTTCAAACTCTACCCTTTCAACCATTTCTGTATTGGAAGTTAACAATAAATTTAAAATAGTATTTTTCTGAGTAGGTTCTCTGAAAAATTGGTGAAGTAAACCATCATGAACAGTTTCTAAAAACCTGTCACCCTCATGGTTTGACTCTAACACTTCTTTATCTATGTGTGTAAAATTAAAATCTCTCATGATTATGACCTCATTAACAAGTGAATTATTTATCTCTCACCATAGAGTCTCTCATTAACTTCATCAGTTTCATCTGGTGGCTTGTAACAAATTTGAATGAAAGCAGCAAAGCTGTGCAAAGAGATCCTGAGCTAATTTCAAATTTTCAATAATTAAAAAGAATAAATAGACACTTTTTAAAGGCAAAAAAAAACTATTTATTTTGTATTTAATGACACTTGGCTCCTCTCTTGCCTACCAATTAATGTTTTGCCTCCCCAACCCCCACTTCAAATAAAGAATACTAGGAACACTACTGTTTGTTCCTACACTATACTTTTCTCTACATCTTTTTTCTTTCTTTAGTTTATTCTGGCCCTCACAACTGTCTAGTCCTAGATCAAAAGCTGCCCTTACAGTTAAAAGCAATTGCAAACAAACCAACTCCTACCCTATTTAAATATAAACCATCTTTATTAAAAAGATCCCTTTTCTCCCAAACTGATCACAAGTCCAACTAATCAATCTGCTCTTCCTTACATATTAACCTAAGCCTAGTGACCCATTTACAGTTTCATCCCTACAACCGAGTCTCTGCAATATCACTAAAATATTACAGCTCTTTTTCTTTAAATGCCTTTATCAACCATTTGTACTTATAAATTTGCTCAACAAAGCATTTAGCTTTTTATTTTCTGAGAAACATTTAACATTTGGATGCATTATAATTTCTTTTTATTTATCAAGCAATAAAGAACTGTGAAAATTCATAGTATATTACGTTAACTATACTAATGATTTTTAAAAAATCTGATAGAGTACTGAGACTATTTAATATCAACTAAAACCTAATGACAAAAAAAATAAAACCAAAGAAAATAAACAAGTGCTAGTTTAACAGTTAAATGTACAGTAGAGACTCATCTTAGTACATCTAAATGTCACTGCCTTCTGACTACAGGCAGCCTATGATAGGTTTGACTTTGCCCAAACTTTATCCTTGTATATACACACACACAGAAAATGCATATGTCATATACCAAAAAATTAAAAAAATATATACCTTAATTTGAATCAATCTAAGAATGTAATTTGTATATGGAGACTTTTTTTTCTTATTTACAAGATACAACAATTTAATTCTCATGCTTCAACAAAGACCATCTACATAGCAATACAACAACACAGCTGTTACCAAATATTTTAATACTTCTCATTACTAGATAAGGAAATATATGTATTCTTAAAAAAAAAAGCTTTAATTTCTCCATTTTCTGGGATCTTTTTCACAGATAAAATATTCCATAATCAAAGGCTCACTGCCTCTATTAGAAGTGGTAGACAATTCTTACTACACTTAGAATAACTACCCAGAAAGCTTTGGTTTTAGGTGTTACAGCTAGGCCACTTTTTCTTTAATCAACTAGTCTTGTTTTCTTTTTTTCTCTGTATTTACATAAAGAATAGATTACAAAATATAGACACATGCTTAAGTACAAGATACACTCACATGCTTGATAAGATATAGGGAAATGCTTGATAACAAAATACAAGTTCAACATTTACTACTGTTTGATGTTTCCATAAGTCAAGTTTGGTGAACATTTTACGAGTTTGAAGTAACTTGGTTATTGACTTCCTTGACATAAGAACACAAGGATTTTTAACATTTAAAAGATGCTCTTTTGTACTTACTGCATGTTTTCTTAATAGCACTACTGAAGTTTATAAAGATAAATTAATTGCTAAAATTATACATGGATAAAAATAAAAACAAAGTGATGCACCCCAACCCATCTCTGATAATGTTTGAGTTATAAGATAAAAGTTATCTTAGTGTACATAGCATTAAAATGTCTTAAATGTTATATAGTTATATTTATTATTCTGATTTCTCCAATATATAGGAATGAAAGATTAAAGCAGCAAAACATGACTCACAATATATGTTCTGTTGACATCTACACTGTAAATATTAAAAGCTTAGAATTTCTGACCTATCCACCTTTATAAACAAAGTTGATTACTTTCAAAGACTTGTTGCTTTTCTGATTTTTAGACAAACATCAGAAGTTGACTTCTGCACACAAGTTACTGCTGATAAGATGGGTGTATTTATGGCTGAAAATTTTGCACAAGCATGGTAAAAACTACAATAATAATCTGGTATTTTGCAGTTACCTGGTACCACCCCTTATGACCTGAATTCTGTAATTCCAATATTTTATTAAGTTCAGCTTTCAAAATCAAAGACTTTTTTTTTTTCTCAAACTTGTTTGCAAGTAAAACGAAAAACACACAGAACTCAAGTGTAAAACAAAGTTCAAAATGCACCTGTACTTGAAACAAACAAATCAAAGTTAGTCAGAAACAAAATTATTCCAAAATTAGCATGTCAAATGACTACCACAATAAATATGCAAAAATGAAAATCAGTCATAGAAATATTTTTATTTGCCTACCTTTGTTAAGTGTTTATTTGGCATACCCATTTTTAATTAGTTTTATTGTATGTATAGTTGAGCAAAAGATTTTTACTTCTGTTTTGTTTTCAAGCCTTGTGAATAGTAAAAAAAAAACTACTATTTAACAATATGTATCACACAACTTCAAGCTTTTTTTTTACAAGTTTTAACAAACCTTATAAAATAATTAGTTTAATATAATTATGAGGTGAAAAAAATTGTTTTTAACAATAGATATAAATATAAAAAAGAAAATAATACAAAAGGACATTACATAAAAAAAGTTGACATGTTTTTTCATTTTCTTTGTTCTTTTTATATGAAAATATTTAAAAACATTCCAATTATCATCTACAATGTATACACTTCCTAAGAAGTTATCGATTTACTAACTTAATGCAACATGTAGTCCTTACATAAAAAATGTATAATAAAAAGGTATTATTCTGTAATATGGAAGTTATAAGTTGAATGCAAAGCATAGAAAGAAAAATGTGTAAATTATGCTATATGTTATTACTATCACCTAATAACTCAACTACAATGGTAAATCAAAATATAAAATCAAGATAAAATAAAAGACTGAGAAGCCAGCTTCAATCTAGCTAGGCATTCTGTGTCTATACTGAGCAGAAACCAAAAAGTCATTCAGCTTCTGACAACCAAACAAACATGCACATTATTCCAAAAATACAATAACAGCAACTTTTACAGTAGGCAAGTTGGATATTAATAATTGTAACGTTTCAACCCATAGTATCAAGTCATCATCAGGTTACTTCTACCTGATGATGACTCAGTACTATAGGTTGAAACACCAAAATTGTTAAAATCAAACCTGCTTACTGTAAAAGTTGCTGTTATTGTATTTTTGAATTAAATATTCAGTTCAGTAGGTCCCTCACTAAAAATTAAACATGCACATTGTATGTGTATTCAAACATGCACCCATAACCTCCTTAACTAGAAATCTCATTAGTTAATGTACATGTGCCTTTCAGTATAGCATTTAGTCACAGCCTGCATGCACTTGAGTTACCTCAGCAGTCACATATATGTACCCTATCAGCCAGTCACACACATAATAAAATACACTGTTTGTATGTGTATATGTGTGTATATATTTATTAGGAGGCATATTAGGGCACCAGGACTCAGTATATGTGTATTTCAAAAGTAACATAACATATGGACAACAAGGGATCATTTGGTTCTCCAAGGTTGTCCCTGCACTCCCACTCATGAGAAAGAAAGAAAATATAAATTTAAACCCACCCTTTATTTTTCAATAAATTATCAATTCCCCTCATAAACTTCTGTAAGATTCAGGCCTCCACTACTGCTGACAACAATTCATTCCATAAACTAATTACCCTGTTAGAAAAAGAAAACTGTCTTAACTGGAACATAGCCTGTCTTTTCCAAGTCTTAACTTTGTATCTGCTGCACCTACTGTCTTCAGAACAAAGCAAAAAGTGCTCAGAGGCCTTTATTTCTTATCAATCCTTCAGATAATCTTGTAAACTTCAATAAGATCACCTCTTACCCTTCTTTTCTCAAGATAAAATAAGTTAACTTAACCCCATAAGATAACCCTTCCATTCTTGGAATCATCCTTGTAGTTGTCCTATGAACCTTTCCAATAAATCAATACTCTTTTTCAGATAAGGAGACCAAAACTATACACAGTATTTCATGTTAAATCATATCTAGTATTTTATATAGAGAAATAATCACTTCTTCTGATTTTTAAATAATAAACATGTCACATCCTATATCAAACTGTCATACACCTTCACTGTAACAATCATATACATGTATCCCTATAGTAACACACGTGCTCCAAAAATCACTAACTTTAACCAGAATAATCACACCACCAATTGATAAACATGCATCAATACTAATACAAATTACTAAGTAGTCACATACAGCATGTACACAAATACACATATGTCAATAATAACCTTCTATATCCTAAATCATTGCAATATATCTTCATTAACAAGTTTCAATAGTTCAAGAGTTGCAAATGTGTACTCATTCATGTAATGTACAAATATGGTGAATTTCATGTTAATTTCATGAAAACTTGCATGTATTTTAGTTCAGTATTACCAGTTTTAAAACATTATAAAATAATGTCCTTGTCATGGCTCGCTATGTTTACTCTTTTTAACTTATAAAATTCTTTTGTGGTGTAAAAAGAATATAATTTTACTATGTTCAGCCTCAAGCACTAATACATAACCCTTTTCAGTTCATAATGTGTACAATTTAGAAATTCTGTTGGTAATAAATTATTTATAGTAGTCCCTGCCTACAAAAACTATTTATTTAAGTACAAAAGTTGTATCATCACTTGTATGTACAATCACTGCATGTCCCGATGAAGGTTAAGCAAAAACATCTACTATATCTCTTCTTCCAAATACCCTGTCTTTTATATGTTAACCATAATGTTTTTTTATTTACATAAACACCAATGGTATGTTAAGCACATGTCTATTCTATGTATAAAACCTCTGAACTGGTTAAATAACCACAGTTCTGAGCATCTAAAACATTAATACAACAATATGATAGCTATGTTTAAATAATCCTTTTTTTTTCATAAATTTGTACACATTGAAAGATTGTAAATCTCCATAATTTTGATCCTTTGAACATTGAACAACCACACAAGCAACCATACGAAAACTAATCCCTGTATTTTCTGTATTTAACATACACATGAAAGTTTTCAAGCTTTACTACCAGACTTTTAACTCTCCTTGAATTTTTCCATTTTGTCTTTCCAGTATTAAAGTATGTGACATTTCATTTCATATATATATATGGTATATAATTTGTTTCCTAATTTGAAATCTTTTATCATTACATCGATAAAAAAGCAGTAAAAGGAACAGGGGTCTTAGCTAGCAAGAAAGTGGTGGGCTGACATCAGTAGGCATTTCCTCATTTCTCTTGTTACATAATCTTAATCTTATAACCAAAATGGGACCATTAAGTCTGTGTTACTAAAACGATATAATAATACAAGTCAAGCAAAATTCTGCAAGGATTTGTCACCTTAAATGCTACTGTGATAAAAACACACTTCAAGGCCTTGTTTTTTCCTTGCAGTTAAAGTTTGACCACTTCTAAAAATGTATCACCACTTCTGAAAAATCCTTATTATATGCAAATAAAACATTTGAAAAAGAAACTGAATTTAAATAAGCAGATAAAAACAATCATTTATTTCACTCCCAGATAAAATGCTACAACTTGCATAATATACTACCCTGTTCTACCTTTAGCTAGTTACAATATAAGCCATAAACTTTTGCAGATGATATTAAGGTCTTGGGTGTTGCTAGCTGTGAAGAGGATGCTGCTGATTTACAAAAGGATTTAGATCAT
>NW_013665757.1:26762-32975 GCF_000517525.1 Limulus polyphemus
GCCTTTGGAATGGGTTGCCTTCAGATGTTGTTGAGGCAGTAAATTTAAGTGAGTTTAAAAAAAAGCTTGGTAATTATATGAATGAAAAGGGCTAGGTTTAAAATGTTTTTTTTTAATCATTTAATTTAGTTTTGAGGATGGAACAGCTAAGATGGACCAATAGGTCCCATGTTGTTCCAAAATATTATGTTAAAAAAGCAACTATTTTCTCATTAGTGAAAAAAAGAACACAAAATGTGTGTGTGTGTGTGAACAATCATTAATAAGGAGTAAATGGAAAATATGTTTTATGTTTGTTTCAAAAAGAAAACTTCATATTTACATATCATGTAAAAGTGGTTTTTTTTTGGTTTATCAGTCAATATAACTTTCACCTAACTGATATATGATTATATTCAGGTAGCAATAAAGAATACAGAAAAAAACCTATTTGCCAAATTTCACTGAACCACCAACAAATGTACAAAGGTTTCCAAAACATGTAAACAAAAACATTTCTAGTAGTAGTAGTTTCAATATTTAGTTTGATTTGCAATTTTGGTAAAGGATGGCAATAAAAAATGTGTTAATTGTTCACCAATTGTTCTTTTGATTTGAAATTTATTAATAATGTATTACATTTAGGATTAGAACTTAGAAGATTTTGCCAAAATTCATCATACAAGTCAATACATGTGTGGTTTTATTTTCATTTATTTACATAGTTATTTAAGTCATCCAAACTATAAAGTATAATTCCATTACCATCAATAGTAACACTAACAGCTTACATTTTGTTGTTAAAATCTAATAATAATCCATAAATAACTGTGAAATAATGTAAAATTATGGCATATTTGATGCACAGTCAACTCAAAATTGTTGAAACACCAGAATTTTTATATTTTTTCCAGCACAATTTCAAACTGTCAAAAATATATCTTTTTCATTTTCACTGCATTATTATAATAAATTTTCATATAAAAGTATTGTACTATACTGGGCACAATAAAACTTTAAAAATAAAAACAGTGGTATTCTGATACAGATGTAGGCCTATAAATATAATATCTGTAATGGGAAAAACTGATGTAAGGGTGTGCTGCATAGTCCGACTATGAACACCGGTAATAACCTCGCCGATTGCTACACATGTCTATACTATAGTGTGCAATTTAACAATAACAAATGTAAAGAAATAATAATAACACTTGTAAGGCGCACTTACCCCATAAACCAGTCCACGGTATCGCGAAGATATTCTGGTAACCTATCCAGCTTGGCTTTTGGCAATTAAAAACAGCGTTCTAAACTCAGAACCTAACCCAGCTGGTTCAGTGGTTGTAAGTTGTATACACTGACGTATTATGTCAACACAAGTAACCCAGCAAACCTCATCGCGCAGTCGAATATGGCTGTCTGCACTTAGCTGTGCGCGCAGGTGATGCGTAAAAGTATGCCGCAAGACGGTAGCACCTTCGTAAAACAGCTGATTTCGAGTTGTTTGTTTGTTTGTTTGTCGTAAAGTGCACAGCTACACAATGGCCTATTTGTACTCTTCTAACCGCAGGTATTGAAATCCAATTTTTAACGTTATAAGCCTTCAAACTTGCGCCTAAGTCACCAGGGGAGAAGCTGATTTCGACCAAATAGAAAGTATATCAAGCTTCATCTAAAGGTTTATTTTAATTAGCAGAATTAATAATAAAACATGAATGAAGAATGTATCAATAAATTCCTAAATGATGTTGTTCAAAATAACGTGGGTTGGATTAAAGATTAAATTATTCACTAGAATTTTACTCGTGTTAAATTTTCCTAGAAGAATACCACTTATCAAGTTTCATATTTAAGTGGTTTAGTGTTTGGGCATCAAACGTTTAATTTGTAAAGCTGAATAATATTAGTACTAATTATAATGGTTTGGTTAATGATAAAATAACCATAAAAATTTTCATGTGAATGTCGTTCACATTTTCTTTACATGAAAATGTATTTCAGATAAATACTCACCCCTCTGCACCACATCCCACCTTTCCACCCCATTTCATATTGGTGGAGGGCTATAATCTAATAATGATTACATCATAGCCCGATACATTACACGTTTACACAGAAAAGCTAGAATTCCACATTGAAGATGGTGGAGGGGCTGGTGTAGAGAAATTACAAATATGTATTCCTTTGTGAAAATAGCACCAAAAAGAAAAAGCCCATGGCATGTGAGATCCATAAGGGTTAGGGGGGGGAGTCTAATGGAGCAGTACTAGGAGGGAAACTGCATCCATCTCAAACAGGGAATAGTCTTCATCCAACAGAGGTGGTAGAGCAAACGATATTGTCATAAAAATATTTTGTTTGGTGCTTCCATGTCTCTAAGTTGGGTGGAATGGCAAATTGCTCAACTGTCCATTATGGCACAGGTGTACAACTGAGCATGAGTGTGCAGTGTGGCAAGGAATATAAGTCAGGCTGTTCCATAATGGAGAAATACTTATGTGAGATACTCAACAGAAAATCCAGGTGCAGAGAGTAGCATTCCAAATTCGTGTCATGAGGCAAACATAAGACTCCTTTGGCTGGACCTAACCACCTGAATTGGCTTAGTTAATAACATAGGGGAGTGTCCTGCACTACCAGGTAACACTGCAACCCTACTTTCTACATAAGTGGTGCATCCATACTCTATTAAAAGAAATGGAGGGTAGAAATTCGCGTGGGGGATGCGAGAGAGGTGTGTGGACCTTTGTCATCAGGTACAATCATCTAGAATTAGGCCCTGCACTGAAAAACAGTGCAATGGATTACCAAAACTAAAGACAGTAAATGTAAACTATGTGAGAGATCAGGCACACACCTAGTGATGTATTTTTTCAGAAGTGCAGAACAGCTTCGAAGATACAATATACATCGACACCATTCAAGCAGTCTTGGAGAAAAAACCCGTCTCAGTAGTGGGCACTGAGCAGAGGCAGATTGGATTAACCCTTTTCATACTTCCCCTGCTCAATGGGAACTTTGAGTAAGTATTCCCTTTGAGGCAACAATGGGCAGTTGGTGAGCTTTGTTGGCTCCATAATATATATATATATATTTTCATTTCTCATAGTCCGTGCGGACCATTGAGCCGATGGCAGATCTTGCCCTGCCATCGTTTCTAAAGCTGTTTCTTACGTCAAGGATGCAACCCACTTGACAGCCTTCCCTCTTTGAAAGGACGAGCATGTTTGGTGTAGCGAGTCGAGCGCCTTAACCACCTGGCCATGCCGGGCCATATATATATATATGTATATATTGAAGACAGTTGTTGTGAGACCAGTAAGAAAAAATAAAAAATTAAAAGCTCACTATCAGACATCCACTGTGGATATCAGAGAATGGTGAATGGAGGGAGACAAAAGCCAGGGTAGGTGAAATCTCCCTTTGGTGTAATTAATGTGATATTAAAGTGTAGGTGGGTCATCCAACTCCCCACTGGCAATATCTCTTACAGGGAATTTAAATGGACTGTAGAGTATGGGATTGGATACCAAATGAGTGGAAGCAAGGGATGGAAGGAAGGTGGAAAGACAGTGATGATAGGATGCCAATAGTGGGAACAAATCAAATGAAAGAAAAAGAGGATAGAGAAACCACTTAGTGGGATTTCAAGACCTAGATGAGATAGTTGATTTGCTATCATGGCCTGCACATTCAAGACATAATATATTAAAACTGTCATGGGCCCAAAGAGAAAGTCTAGAGCCAGGAGAACAGGGGTCCTGGCAGCAAGTGCTTCCCTGTCATGGAAAAGAAGAAAGAAAGAACAGAGGAGGTATTTGAATAGATCTTGATAAGAAGCCTAAACAGATGAGATAGCAAATAATGGCAAGCCTGCAGAGTAGCGACCAGCTTGAGGATATATATATATATATAGAGAGAGAGAGAAAATCACGTCTGTGGAGACCAGATGCCCAAAATGGATCAGGTATCCAGAATTGCACCACACTGTAGCAGTGGGAGTGGAAAGGTGTGGTCATAGGATTGGTTGTCATCAAGCACAAAGTCAACACAAAGTGCTATCTATGTTACATTCATCACATATACAGAAATCAACATATATAAGTGGAAGGAGTCCACAAACTGACTTCTGAGCCTTGGAGGACTCCAAACAGATTCAAGTCTAGGTATTTTGGGGTGAAGATGGACAACATGGTTGTATGGGATCAAATGAGCCATATGAGTGCAAGAAGAGAAAATAATACAGTGTATATCTGGAGATACCTCCACTGATAGGCCAAAACCACTGAAGAAGACGTGTCTGGACATATTCAAGAAGAAAAAGGGACTCAAGAGAAAAGAATCACTGAAAAGGACTCGTTGGATATGAAGAAGAAATGAGAGTCCTGGTATCAAAAACTCCGTATCACAAAGACAAAGAAGTAGGCTTAGCCTGCTCTGCATACCAAGAGAGAGAGACCCCCAAGTGAATGAAATGATAAATAGTGGAAGCTGAGACTGAAATGGAGAACCAAAATGCCAACCCAAATCAGACAAGTCCTGAGGAAGAAGAGAGATTGCAATAGAGAAAGCCACATTGGAAAGCAGAGGCCAAACATTCATAGAGTAGTGGAACAATAGGCTTCAAGTAAGTAATCTCTGAGTAAACACCCACTAGACCCAATGAAAAAAGATGAACCCATAGCCAACTCAAAGGAAAGGACTGAGAACCAAATTTTCAAACATTGTACATGAACCAAAGAAAGTGAAGTGAAAGATAGGCAGACAAATTGGGATATGGAGAAAGTGTATGACACCCCAAATCAGGTCATCCACTACCAGAGAGTGAAAAAGCTGCTCATCAGGAACAAAGGAAAGACTAGAGTTAGGTCAAGTGGGCCAAAATGATATCTGGCTGACAATTTCAAATTCCAATTGTCCCATGGAATTGGAAATAAATGAGGTGGAGAGTAGAAGTACAGGAACTCTTGAGAAAGCATCTGAAATAAAGGGAGCTCACCAGTGGACAAAGTGGAATAGCAGAACTTTCACAGGACCAGAATTGATGGGTGACTCCAGAAACAACTTGCTTCCAAGACCTGCAATGGCCAGCCCTCACAAAAGAGAGACTATAGATAGCAACAAGAAGACAAGGAACAGAAAGGGAATGACACAATTAGAAACTTGGTGGGGCTCCCTGGTTTTAAGAGTAAGAAACTAAAGTGAACATAGATGAATGCTGAAGAGCCACAAGAAGATGGGGCAGGCTCAGCTGAAGTAACATAAACAAGAGATTAGGATTCCTGGATCTGAGGTCAGAATGAAACCAACCATGTGGTGCACAATGGTGGTAAAATCAATGTCTACTATCAACATTACAGTATTGGATGACTCCTAGGAAGGAGTGTTAAACATTTGGGAGATACCGGTAATGTGTGAACATGAATGTAAAAGCCGGTAAATTCATGAAATGGACGTTTTGTTTTCTAAAATATACAAAAGACAGATTTTTTTGTTTGGGTTTGTTTTGTTGTTAGCTAGAAATAAAATGAACCAGATATGGCAATGGTGCATAGGCCTAAAGGCGAACTTGAAGATTACTGGACGAAACGCGTACGTTGGATTGAACAGTAGGAACAGACAATGAGGCACGTGTCCCAAAAGTACAAAGTCAATTAAAAGAAAATCAAATTGAAGGTAATTTGAATGAAAGTTCTAGTTTATAAGCTTAAAATTTTGTATTGCGTTTTCATAGAATGAAGAAAATTGAGGAAAGCATGACACAATCAATTGTGAAGAAAGTATAAAACAGTAAGTATAAAATTTTGGTTACTCTTAAGAAAAACACTTCTGAAGACAAATAGTGCTGTGAAAAGAATGAGCCTGTGTTCACGTGCTAGTGCTCATGAAGATCACTGCACAAGGAGGATGTGTCGCTCTCATATTGGTGGAGGGCTGTAGTCTAATGATTACATCATAGACTGAAGCAACGTATTGTTACGTCTCTGTTCGTTTGTTAATTTTCCGTAAAAATTCTTTCTGAAGAAACTTTAGTGATACAAGTCCTTTCTTAAATAAAACTAGTTTATTATTCCTCAATACAACTTTTCAATACACTTAATTTCCACAGTTACTTTAACTTAAACACACGCTATAATTCACAACAATTCATCCACTTTAATACCCCGCTTGACTTAATTGTCCGTCTCTATCTTCGCCTGTCAGCAACTATAGTTCCGATCTCTGTATCTGCTA
>NW_013665757.1:33923-36131 GCF_000517525.1 Limulus polyphemus
CCCACCGACCGTAACTGCTGTCCTTGGTTCCCCCACTCTCTCTCTCTGTCTCCTTTGTCTAGTGCACTAAAAACAATAATAGCGCCCACGTAGCCTCTTCGAGAATCTTCTAGACACTCATCACGTGCTACCAGAGTCACTTGACTTCCGCAGTCGTAACACAAACGCGTGCATATCACGCACTAGCGTTTTTCGCGAATCTTCTAGATAATCATTACGTGCTACCAACGTCACGTGACTTCCACTGTCGTAACAATATATATATATGGCCTGTTAACTAGATGTAAGTTCTGAAGATGGGCCTCCCTATTTTAAGTATTTACTGGGTCCACTGTAATCTCTGGGTGGCTCTGTGTATACATTAGTGAAATGGTGTTTTGTTGCTGCTGCTCCTCGTTATGTATGGACCAGTTTGTGCTTGTATTTTATTTACCCAAATATAGTATGAAGAAGAATATAACCTTTCAGACAAATAAAGATTTGCCATGGAATATAAGGGTGTGTCTATCTGGTTAAAACCACAATGATAACCTTAGAATGTACTGAAAAAGAAACATTGTGTGTTCTGTGTTTTCTCTTAATGCTGGTGAAGAATATCTTTTTTTCTCTCAAGCTATTACATTTATAATTATGTGGTTTCTCAGTGTGAGAGACAAAGTTGTTGTTTGCAATCTTATCACGCAAAAACGGGTTTCCATATTCGTGGTGGGCCTAGCATAGATAACACATTACGTAGCTTTGCGCTTAACAACAAACAAGCGGACAAAAGTGTTGGAGAATCTACTATGTAACAATAAGTGTGAAATGGTAAATATACTGCTTTAATTGGTGTTGGTGAAGAAATACTTTGGAGCTTAGGTAACTGAACTTTCTCGATTTTGACTTGGTCTTTATAGAGTGAAATCACGATTATTGTACCTATTGTTTTCCTGCAATAATTATGATTGATTCATACAAATAAACTATTTCTGATCTTTATGATGTTACTGAATGCTATATCAGTAAACTTTCTGAAAAAGGTGGTTTTTACTTATGCATTTTGTGTTAAATCCCTTTTTGTAGTATTAAAAAGATTTTGTGTTGTCTACATTGATATAACTCTAGATTTATTTGTGATATCAGACATGCTTTTACTTATTTAGTTGAATGATGCTTAACTTGTTTAACTTGAATATGTGCAATGCAACTTATCACTGATGTAAGTAATCTAGAAGTTGTAGTACACTAAACTAGAACTTTTAGCCTGAGTTAAAAGTGGGATATATCAAAATTTTTGTTCCTATTTTCATCTTGTGCATATGTGCTTTTTCTAGTTCCAGCAGCCAGAGAGTTCATACAGTGATTACTGAAATCAGGTAACACTGGTAAAGATCCCAACATATCTCTATTTGTAAATAAAGACTTTATTTGCTTAGTTGTTCTTTCTTTTTTGTTAATGTTCAAAATTATCCTCTAAACATAACATTTCTAGAAGCTGCTGTATTGTGGATACTTATAAATTTTTCTTGAACATCATTGTACCTGAATATCATGCTTGCTATTGTTTTAGATTCTCTAATTATTATCATTCACTGTCATTAACTACAGGAACCCAGTGAATCTTAAGGAGTCTACATCACTTCACCAGGTAGCTTGGAAATTAATGGGTGCAATTCCATTTTGATTTTGTGACCACCTTACCTGTTCTGACTTAGTGACTCAGGCGACATGCTATGATCATTTTATTGTGGCATTTCACTTCACACTTTCAACATTGAAAGAAGATTAGATATTATCTTCTTTTTATTTTTGCCATGTTGGAATATAATTTGAATGTGCTCTCATCATTATCTGCTACTTCACTTTGTTCATTTTCTGATTCCTGGTCTAATCAGTATTTCAGAGATTCATCAGTGATATACAATTTCAGTTTATCAATGCATTGCGTGTAATTTTATATGCCCCACAGATCAAATCATTACAACACAAAATAACTTCCGGTCAAATCACATCTGAGACATTTGCACAGTCTTGCTATATTCAAAAGCCATACCCATAAGTGAATTTCTTGCACCCTTTTATCACATGCACTCTTTTATCTTTCTGCAACCTTCTCCATTTGTTGATGTCTATAAGTTTATGTGGACCTCAGATATTCCATATATTCATGTGGATCTACAGAAAATTTTCAACTTCAGTCAGCCCAACTTGTAGCATAACTTAAGATGA
>NW_013665757.1:36772-38454 GCF_000517525.1 Limulus polyphemus
AAATCACAAATAAACCCTCTTAATTATGAACTACACACAAATACACATTTAAAACACCTTAAATACCTTTACACAATCCATTAAAAGGATGGAAGGTATAGCAAAAAATGTAGAATACAAAAGTAAACCCTTAATAGTAAAAATATAAAACAAAGAAAATGAAAAGCTCAAAGAAGGAAACGTTTCATTCACTAAAAATTAAAAACAAGGGAAACATATAATCATTTTGAAATAAAATCATTTACATACTTAATCACTATAACAAAAAACATGAAATATTTTTAAAACTAACATTTTTCAAAACACAAAATCAAAACTTACACCTAATTTTCAGACAAAAAAAAGAAAACAAGAATGAAGACGAAACACAGAGATAGATGCATATTTATAACTATTAAATTTACGAAAAAATATATATACAAGATTTACAACTTACATAAACTTGGGTTGAGGCTCTGCTCCCCCTCATTTAATCCCACCATAGAACCCTTGAGGATGGCTGTTGTGATCTGCACTGTGTCCTGAGGCGTGACTAGGGTCTTCTTTCTGTCTATTAGCTTGGCCTGTAAGTGGCATGTTTCTTCCTCCCGCTATGATGGAGGTGTTGAACTCTGCCATAGCCACTTTTCCTTTTAATTATAGAGGGCTCAAGCAGCAGCCTTCTTCTGACTGCATTGCTTATAGATGAGGATCTGCTCAAGCCTGGACATGTTACTAATTGCCATTGGTGGCTTTGTTGGGAGTTCCAGAGGTAACTTGGTTGGTGGTGCGTTCAAAACTGCCGAGGTACAAGTTTGGATGGCGTTCTGTTCTGACATTTATGTTGACACTCCTTTTATGGCATAGAACCTTGGTGACAGTGGTGGAGAAGATAACCCATAAGCTAATTGGCTCATATACACTACCACTGTTGTGGTCTCCAGCGTCATCATGGGCAGTCAGAACTTCATAGGAATCCAGTATCAACCAATGATCTATCCTGGCCCTCCCAGAGCCTGGTTGACACCCCAGAAGATACAAGCTCAAAAAAACATTTCTTTGGCTTTAGGATGTATTGTACCTACTAATAGTGCAAGCACATCTGGTGACACATTGCACCCTCCAAGTAGACACCTTATTAGTAGGTCCTACATCTTCTTTTAGTGATGTAAGTAGAAGCATATTGGATAGCTGCTAAGCCACTTGGAGGCTCAGCTTCTTCAGAGTGAATGAGGTGGTTGTAAACAATTTTGTCCCCACTGGAAATCTCGGTGAAGGTTTGATTTCCACAGGACCTACTGCTGCTGATAGGGCTGATACGCCCACCAAGACTAAAGGGCCAACCTAACTACAGATGTGGCAAGCTCTCTCATGTCCAATGTGTTGGTCAAGCTGACTCCTGGAGTCTGAGATTTGGCAACATAGTACATTCCTTCACTATGGAAGGCATCTGCGGTGTATTGGTCAACATAGAGGAGGGGATTAATCATGCAATTCATTGAATACATTAGGATACTTTTGGCAAATAAGGCAGGATAGCTGACCACTGCCTCATTGAAGAAAGAGATAGTCAAAATGGTCAAGTATTCGATCTTACATGGCAAACTCCAGATGAAAAATGCAAAGTCAGAAAAATTCCAATTGGTCAAAAGTTTAGCAAGGTGCATAGGTTGAAAAAGGTTATAACAGTTTTGTTGTAACCA
>NW_013665757.1:39454-57950 GCF_000517525.1 Limulus polyphemus
CCTTTAGAGATGGTCGTAACTTTATACATTTGTCAACAACATTTCTATGGGCTTTAGTTTACTCACACCTAATATGACCCATAGAAAAGGTGCCCTTAGCCTCTAAACCTTACTCAATCCCCAGACTTCATTAGATCTATGATTGACCAATACTTTTAGAGATGCTGCCCTCTGTTGTCTCTACCATTTGGTTATTACATGGATAGAGTAGAATTTGAGTTGAAAGGAATGAGGTCGAAATTGGAACCAAAATAAAAGACTGGGTACACAAAGTTTATATTTGTTGTGATATCTAAACTATCTCTCTGTGAATTTAATATAGTATTGATAATTTCACACTTATAAATATTTCAGTGTAATCCAATCAAAATACCTTGCAGCATTCTTTACGAAAACACCAGCTAAAACTGTTTTCGCTCTGAATAGCACGAGTCTCTTTGCTGCTCTTAGCTGTTCTATGAAAATTATCTACCTGCCAAATAATTCAACGTCAAAATTTATACACTCTTACTAACATTAATGAAGATAACAGGTTGACTGTATTTTAAAGAATATCTTCGATATCATCACTATTAACATCTTATAAGTCTTAAGATTGTGATCAAATCCTATGTCTCCACATGCATGTTGCTTAATGCTGTTCTTTGTAATTTATTCATTTGTTTTATACAACATTCACGAATGAACACACACACATGTGCATATAGTTATGTATACAAATATATTGATGTATACATATATTACTATTACACATTGTCATATACTCTAGTAGTTCATAATAGACTTTCCCAACTTTCTGCATAATTACTTTGGTAATCTTCACATGTTACATTTCGAAGCTACTTTTCAGAAGCAATGGTCCCATAATGTGCTGCCCTTTAGGAGGCATCAAACTCAACTTGGTTTCAATTTCAGTTATGAAAAAATAAATAATCACTGGAAAAATTCAGCCAAACTAAGACTTTTCAGCTAAAGTTCTCATCAGCTAGGTTTGATATTCGTGCTGTTACTCAGTGATGGAAATGGGAGTACACACCATATACCTAGTTCTCAGTTTGCATTATGTTCCCCATTGGTCAAGTTTAGTATCACTGAAGATGTATATTAATCCTATAGTCACGAGTTAAAGGTCATGTCATCGAGTTTGTTGACTTGCATTCAACATTTTATTGAACTACTATTTTATGAATTTTTGTCAATAAGTTTGGTATTTGCTTTTTTTATATACCTATCATCCCATTGCTCTTTCCAAGCATGTACCTAGTTCCTAAAACCCATTTCCTTTCCTACTGTTATTACTACTGTAAGTCAACTTACAATCAGTAGAAACACAAATCCCATATGGCATGTATAATCGGCAATAATCTTCAGGTATGTAAGGAAAAAATCTAGTACGTTCCAAGCAGCATGCTTTATGGATTTCTCATCACTTAACTAATTAAGGGAGTGATTGTCTCAAAACATTGGATATTTTGCATCAGAAAGTTCACTGAGTGGCTAAGAAAGTAAGGGTCACAATGCTCTTTGAGTCATTGATTTGTGAAGTAATCAAATAGCAATCACCCAGTGTAGTACTAATGTTTCAACAAACTTTCAACTGATATTTTCTAGCTCGTAGCTATCATCTTCAGGTGTGCAAATTGATGATGTACTAGACACTGCATTTACTAGCTCCAGCTGTTGTTGATTGATGGCTGTCTAGTCTCACCCATATCATTTAGGAGGTCAAAGTTGGTAGCTCAACTGTTTTTTCCCTATGATACCAGCTTTTTCTCATTTTCTGTATTGATTACAACCAGATAAGTACTTTCAACTGTACCCCATCAATGGGTGAGCCAGTATAACTTAAGATGGCAGCTAGTGGTCTCCAGAGCACAAAACCAAGAGATACTCCAGGCATGTATAACACAAAGACTGGAGAGCACAAAGGTATTATCTACACTTGTGCTAACATTTGACAGCAGTTCTACTAACCACACTTGATTTGGGGTGTTTGGCTCTAGTGTGAATACTGTACAATGTGTTCTGCCCAGAGAAAGAACTGTCTGAGGCAGATTTAACTCCAACAGCGGGTTGTTGGGTCTCTACTGTAGTGGATAACTATGAATTTCGTTGGTCCACTTCTAGAGACAGAGAGATGTCAAAGGTACATGCTCATTGCCATCAAGTACTTCATGAAGGGGGCTGAGGCTTATCCATTGATTGATACATAGCACAGTCTATAACTGATGCATTGGTGAAACGCTGTATAGCACAGATTGAGGTACCAATTCATTAAAATTCACTAATTCAACAGTCAATTGCTCTCTGAGTTGTGTAAAATATTAGGTATGGTAAAATGCATACTTTGCCTTATCACCCCCCTCTCAGATGGTTTAGCTGAATGGTTGATACAAACTACTAAGCACATGCTTGTTAAGTTTGTTAATTTCAACTGAACCAACTTGGATAAACAATTGCTATACATTATAATGGTGTACAGAACTTCTTTATATTTATCACTTGTGATTGGTGTACTGAGCAAGGTCTTTTTGTTGAGCATACTCATGTTTGGTAGAAAATACTATTCTCTCTTGACATGATGTATGAATACGATCTGCATTAGCCAATGCACACAAGTTTGTGCATCAACAACTTTGAAAAGACCCTCAATGACAGAACAGTAAAGGAACAAATGTACCAGTGTGGAAATTGTTTTTGGATGTGGTACATTCCAACAGCACAGAAGCAGCTCAAATCTGGCTTAACAGGTATGTACTTTGTACTTCGGCAGGTTTTTCTATTGACATACATGTTACATTCAGTTACAGTGAGTGTGATACAGGCGAAAGCACCTGGAACATCTCATTAAGCTGCATCTGTATATCACAGATAAACCATGGCTTGATCAAGAGTCTGGGGTTCATAATGATGAGTCATAAGAGGACAAGGAAGTGATACAGGTTATGGGCATCTATGCTATACTCCTCTATTAGTGCTGGTCGGGCTTTACCTTACTGTACAGCAAGAACCCACATTAGGTTAGGGTATTTCAGTTACTCTTCTTGGGGCTCCAAACGTGTTAATCATGGAATTCATTCACTAGTGAAATCTCCTAGTTCATTCGTTGGCAGAAATGGATATGGTCTCAATTTCCACATGGTGTTCAGGGTCACAACATTCCCTGAAAAGATAAGGTTTCACCAAGTGACGAGGTAGTCCATCTGCATCTCTGGGTTGTAGACCAGGGCAATCAACTATGAAAGTCACATTTTTGCAATGTCTTTATCCAGTATGGTATCATCCATTTCGAATTTTAAGGTTCATTAGCAACTTGAACAAAACATGGTCCACCTAAATGGTGAACTTCCTGCCATACAAGTAGGGGTGATAGTGTTTTACAAACACTGCAACTGCAAGCAATTATTTCCTTGTCATACAGTATCTGCATTTGAGAACTGTGACCTTATGACTAATATATACAACTGCACATTCTACACTGTCCTGCAACTGCAATAACACCACACCAAGTATGTTGCTGCGGTGGTAGTGTCTAACAAAACTTATTGCATCTACTAAAGCAAGCTTTGGAATGCTTGGTCACATTCCTCTCTTGATTAAATGTGCATCTCAACTTTAATGAGAACATTGATTGGGAATATGATTATTCATAGTGATTCTCTGACATTTAAAGCTGTATAAGCTTTCTTTTCAGCTTACGCCTCTGCCTTGCAAACTTTTCCGCCGTCAATCCCATTGCTAGATTCATAAATATGTATATTACCGAATTAAAATAAGGAAGAAATCATTACAAATATTGAATCTAGTTTATGTAAAGTAGCAAGTCCAAATGATATAAAGGCAATTAGAATAGAATATCATAAAATTGTAGAAAAATTTCAATCGAATTACAGTAAACAAAAAATTGATTTTATAACCATAAAATCCTTAAAAAAAAGAAAAAAAAGAGTTATTTGTAGAGGAGATAAAGGGGGACAAACTGTAATACTTAACAAAAGTGATTATGACAAAGGGGTGGTAGAAATGTTGAAAGAAAGTATTTCCGAAAATTTTAACAATAACTCAAAAGATAAATATTATGAAAAAGTGAAAACAAGTGTCAAAAATAGTCTAATTCTAACCCCCTAAGAGAAAAATTTTTTAGTACCAAGGTTTTATGCAGTACCAAAAATACATAAAATCAATAACAGTTTTAGACCCCTAGTATCAAGTCTAGGTTCATCATCTTATGAAGTTGTAAAGTTGATAGCACGAACGTATTATTTTTTGAGAGCTACGAACAAATATACAGTTAAAACTTCAATAGAATTTCCAGAGAGGATTAAAACATAAAATTAGAAAGGGAAAATTTATTTATATCATTTGATGTTATATCTTATTTACTAAAACTCCAGTTGAAGAAGCGATCAGACACTTTGAAAATATATTAATAGAAAGTAGAATTCCAGCAGGCGAAATTATGTATATGTTGAAGTTAACAATAGAGTGTGTGTAGGAAATCCATATTTTTCAATTTAATCCAAATTATTATAAACAAAAAGAGGGTTTATTTATGGGATCCTCCTCTTGTCACCGTTTTTATGTGACCTTTACATGGATGTATTTGAAACTGAAGCTTTATGTAAAGCTAAGTTTAAGCCAGAAGTTTGGATAAGGTATGTAGTCGACACATTCTTTTTATGGCGGCATGGCAACAGTATGCTACAATAATTTTCTAGTTATTTGAATAGTAAAGAACCATCAATTAAATTCGCGTATGGAATTGAAGAAAAGAATAGCTTACATTTTTTAGACGTACTGGTCAAAAAGAAATTTATGGCAACATGAAAACATCAGTTTATAGAAAACCTTTTGCTGTTGTTATGCTGCCACACCGTATGGGGTACGCCCTTTTTCCCACACAAAACATTCTAAGGCACTTGGATTTAATCATCCCAGCCGTGGCATTGGATTTACAGATCCCAGCCTTCCTGTGACCCTGATCATGGGAAGTTTATTTCCGTGTATTTTGTCGAATGAAGGTCGCCTTGCTTCTTCTCAACGACGTCACGTCATCACCGTTGGTTTTTCTTCCTCTGCCCTGGAACCCTCCGGACATGCATCTGCTTCTCTCATTTCTCCACACTCCAATACTAAGCATTTAAACACATAGACAACGTAGGACCGACCTTTCCAGCTAAAATTAAATATCCCCCGAACGTAACAAACAAATTACAGCGAACGGGGTGAAGGGGAATAACAATATCCATGAACTCACCAGTTTAGGAAAGTTTATTTCCTTTATAAACTAAATTCCTGTTATGAAATTTTCGGTTTTTGCCGTGACACTGGGAATCGTGTCATATAAAAACGCAAGAAACCTGTGCATTTTATACATATGTTTACAGAGCTTTAACAATATGTTCAAGACAGGAAGTTTTAAGTAAATAACTGCTATTAATTAAATATGTAGCTGTTGAAAGAGGATTTGAACCAAATATAGTAGACAGAGAATTTAAGAAAAGTTTAATGTTAGATAAAAATACCACGTTAAGATCTGTTTATGAAAACAAAAAAGGAATTTTAAGTTTACCTTATATTCCAGGATTAACTTGTCAATTATTTAAAGCTTTTAAGAAGTAACAATACTTTAATCCAATATTTAAACCTATAAATAAGATTAAAGAAATGTTGGGAGTACTAAGGATAAAATAGAATTAGAAAATAAAACTGGGATTTACAAAATAGAATGTGAATGTGGAAGTATTTATATTGGTCACAACTAAAAGGAATTTAAAATACAGATTACAGGAACGAAAGGTTATGTAAGAAATAATAAAATAGAAAACTCTGCTATTGCAGAACATGTAAAAACAACACAACACAAAATTTTATGGGAAAAACTGCAATTTTTACTCAATCTTGTAACATTACAGCTTTAAATGTCAGAGAATCACTAGAAATAATAAAATTTAAAAAAGAAAAAGAAGAGATGAAGGGCCATCAAGTCAAAGCATTGATATTTGGTTGATGTAATATAAAAGTTGGTATGGCTTGCAGATAACTCCTGAAGACGACGAAACATTGTACACGTAGATTGTATTTTTAAAGTGGAAGCCGTTGACGGCTTCAACTAAGTTTTTAAAGTTGTGTAAATATGAAACATTGGTTTTAATTATTTATTAAATTCCAGAAACTTCACTTCTGTGTACACGAGCAAGCACTTTTCTGGTTTCACTTTCATGCTTTATTTATCCATTGAAATACCATTCTCAGGCTTTCAGCTGCAGACTTCAACACACAACCAAATACCATAACATTGTTGACGTAGATAAGATATATCTTCTATTGTAGAGTAAGCTCCATTAGCCTCTCAAAAGTGGCAGACACTTTACAGAGGACAAGTGGCATGACAAAGAATTCATACAGACTATTTCACCTGCTAAATGCAATTTTAGGTCTGATCTCATTATTCGGAACGACTTGCCAGTATCCAGATCCAAAGTGTATAACAAACAGGAACTTTCTAAAGTGTCCGGATATTCATCAGTTTGTGGTAAAAGGAAGGTGTCAATGCGAGTTACCGTGCTCACCGATCTAAAAGTAACACAGAACCTAGGCATACCTTCCTTCTTCATGACTATCACTACTGGAGATAACCAAGCACTTTCCAAAGGTTTGATGACTCCATCCTTAAACAGGTGCTGTATTTCAGCATGGACAATGTTCCAAGTGCTCCAGGTCATATGGTCACACATTGGCACATTCAACTAAAAATTCACTGAGTTGCTTTCACTGCATTTGGTCTCGCGTTATTGCAGATGTGTTGATATCCACACCATTTCATTTGGATACAACCAAAGCATAACTGCTAGCATTAGTTACTTTCACTTCACCTACCACACCTATAACCATTCCAGTATATAACTGGATAGCCAATAGCCCATAATTACAAAACAACACTGACACTTCATTCCTTGTTAGAGAACTCTAATGCTACTTGCTTTCTGCATGTGTAACACTTAATTTCATGTATGGCTTCTATAATCACCTTACATAATACCATCACATTAGATTTCATCCATAGTTAACCATGGAATACCACATGTGCATAATGAGGTACACATATTTCCATTGCTACTGACACTTGTGCAGTCCACTGCTGATGAGCTCAATCTGGCTGACACTGGGTTTGTACAGACAAAACTGTTGGATAATTTCTGCAGTATATTTCTCGCAAGTGTGTCAATGCCTGACCTGAGGTCAGAGATGAATATCTTCATTTTGTGTGCAACATTTCCTGAACACAGGCAGATATATACTTCTAAACTTACATATAGTCTATCAGTATTTACCAAAATGAAGTCAGGCATCTACTGGCCAGTGGTGGTCTCATTTGGAGGGCTTAAAATATTGATAGGTCTACTAGTGTTCTGGCAGCTCCTATGTCAATCAGAGTTCATCCCTTGTGCTGTCACTAATATGTACTAACCTCCATTCAGCCCTGAGATAGTAAGACTGACCACTAAATTATTTAGTACAAGCAGTCCACCATGTTCTCCCAAGCCTGTGGCCAGACCCGACTTGGGCTCTTTCAGTTTTCCAGATCATTTGTTACAGCATATATCACTTGATGCTGATTGTCCTGGACTTTGTGAGCCATTGGACGTACCTATAATCTTGCCTAATTTGCTGGTGGGTAAAGCATGGGCATTGTTGGTTAGCTGACATCTTCCGAGCCAGCAGGTGAAATTTATGATACTGCTACCTTACTGCTTGGCAAATTAAATGCAGTTCATGTGCCAGTGTCCCACCAGACCAAAGCCAAAGCAATCTATTCACTCCTCCAATCCTGGATGATGTTCAGGTAGAGGCATCCTTAGCATTAGCTGTGGTCCATACCCCATGAGCAGACTTGGATAGCCCTGCCCACTCACTGGAAACCAGTGTGGTTGCACTGAAGTGCCAGGATGTGGTATGGCTGATTTTCCCTCATCATAGCTCTAGCTTGATGTGTTGGAGGTTTCTGAATAGATCGTTCATTTAAGGCACAACTACTACAGCTGTCACTGTAAGCATTCTCTTCTATAGTAACCAGCTCGAAGTTACCACTTCGTACTAGGTCACAATAGAGACTTCTGCTACCAAGGAAAGGAT
Organism: Limulus polyphemus; assembly: GCF_000517525.1. Lineage (NCBI taxonomy): Eukaryota > Metazoa > Arthropoda > Merostomata > Xiphosura > Limulidae > Limulus > Limulus polyphemus. Next base: position 47,591 of record NW_013665757.1, read on the forward strand.
GTCCCCCACATCCAGGTGGTGCCTCATGGTTTTTCCAGGAAATCACTTAATGAACTTATCCAATAGAATGTTTTTCTATCTGCTATTACAGGATAGGCCTTATTTCACAGGGTTGAACCAGTGGCACAACTGAGATACAACTGTGTTCTAGTTCTCCTGTTGTTCCTTATCCAGGTACTAAATGATATCCAGACTGGACCATCCAAGCTCAGGTCTTATTTTTTAACACTTTAAACATCTGGGGAGAATTCTGCTTTGCTTCACTCACGGGGACCTGTGGTGTGTACCAAAGCCTCTTTTCATACGAGTTCTTGCCCAATGCCAAACTTGAGATGCTACCAATGTCAAAGGTGCATGGAGATAGACGTTCTAAGGGACTCTGACACCTAGGTGGGTAATCAGTCCCTGGTCTAGGTTTCATCATGAGCCATGGTGGTCATTGCAGGATACCTTCCTGCTTGGAGAGGCTCACTACTGGTCCTTACACATGGCTTCCTGCTGTCTCTCCTGCTGGAGAGCCAGCTCTGACTTGTGAAAGTTATCCACCAGTGGCACTTCCAGTCCTTCTCAGATGGTCATGGGTGTTCTTAATCTGACCTGAGGTTGTATTATGCTGGCTAGAAACAGCCTGCGAGTCATATACAGACCTCTTCAAGTTGTTTCAGACTCACCAGGCACCATTCAACCTTGATGTCCCATAGCTGTCCTTTATTCCCTTGGATCAAAATCGATCCTCAGGGGCACGTTTGATCTGCTGGTTTGGTTGCACTAGACTTCAGCCAATTTTCCTGAGCTGCATTTGAAGGCTGATTGAGGTCAGGAACCATTGCAGCATTGGCAAAAGCCCAGAGTCTAGGAGAAGACTGGACTCAACACCTCTCAAAGACTATTGTCTCTCTCTCTTGGTCAAGAGTACTCCTACTTTGGGAATATGCCATTCTTTAGGTAAGTGCATTTCTATTAACTCATTTAAACTAAAAATCTCAAGTGGGGCCAGTATGCACATTAGCAATCCATAATCAATCCTGTGGTCACGGCACCAAAACTTCTCCTTCCTACCCACTCTGTGGTATTCTGAAGTGAAAATGATTTCTACATGAGTACTAGATAGGTCCACTTTATAATGGGGGAATCGATCATGAAAATTATGAAGAAAATCTGAATTTAGCTAAATGACTGAATTTTAAGCTTAGAAAATAAACAGACTGGATATGTGAAGTAAAGCATAAAGTAATCTTTATTATTTTATCAAAACAAAAAAGACTGTGTGCATCCTTGTTTAGAATGTGCATTCTACTGGAGCTGTGAATCAGTTAACAGTTATTGTCTCTCAAGGTATCTTTCCATTGACTGATTGACATTAAAACCAAGTAAACTCTGTGAATCCAATGCTCCCTACTTGACGGGAAACATTAGATTTACCTATAGCGACTAATGCAACTCACGTGATTGGTTGTTCTCATACAACATTGTTAAGGCCATAATCTCCAGATATTAAGTACTTGGCCAGTGAAAAGCATTACTATTGTTAACCTGCTTGCATAATGTGTGAAGCTGCAACAATATCTTCGTATACAGAACAAATATTTTATACAAGAGAACAATAAAGTAACAATGGTAACTAGAATGAAACGATCACTTTTCTGGATCACGTTTTTATGCAAAAAGTTGCATAGAATCAGACTAAATGAATAAATATTGAAAATTGCTAAATTGAAATAAGATAGAATATGAATGGTATGCCTGCATACCACAGTAGCACAAAACAGATGAGAAACAAATCAAGGTTTCCTTTTACAATGTAAAAGACAAAGTATAATTTCTACAGAACACTTTGATAACAATGAAACTGAAATGTCACCATCATTACAAAATAATTTCTATGAAATATGTATGATAAATACAATGAGAATGATGTTTGTTTATCAAATTTTGCCACATCATCCCTAATTTTGAAGTGATAGACTAGTGGGAAGGCAACTGGTCAACACCATTCACCGCCAACTCTTGGTTTACTCTTTTACTAACGGTTGAAAGTGCGAGCATATTTGATGACGGGATTCGAACCCGAAGATGGCGAGTCGAGTGTCCTAACCACCAGACCATGCCAGGCTTCTGATAATAATGTATGTTTTAATAAAAGAACAATTTCTATTCAACTTTCAACTAAATCATCGTGACTAACAGCTGATTAGATCATTAATAACAATGAAATCTTCCCGATGAAGGGGCTGCACTTTACATCTTATGGAATACATACTGCAGAATTTAAAAAGTGAACAAGTTTTAAAAGTAAGCAATTTTAATTAGATGCAGGGGCTACTGAGTAGGCTAAGACACATTTTGAAGTAGCTTTAGCCACATCAAGCCCTCCTTGCCACTGCTCCTGCTTTGGATATCAGGAGAAAGAACAATATAGCTTAGACCTACAATTTGTGATAAGAATCACGTACACTGCAAGCGTTTTTTTTCTACTTCTTCACATTATTCTTAATATATCTATTTCAGATCCAAAATCAAAGGCGTGTTTTTGGATGTTTATTGTTATACACAAAGCTACAGAATAGGCTGTGTTGTACCCACCACGGGAATCGAAACCCCGTTTTTAGCGTTATAAGCCTTTAGCGGCGTGTAAAAATAGCATTTCAGATCTATCTTTTGTCTCCTAGATTTCAAAGTTTGAGCCACAACTTTTAAAGTATTATATTGTATTTATAACTAGCGTTTCAGATAGTTTTTTTTATATATCATCGTCTAGCCCAGTTGAGCGAAAGGCCTCTTGAGTTGTAACTTGTGGGAGACAAGAGATAGCTCTAAAATACTGCTTTGACACACTTTTGATTTTTAATCCAAAATGTACAAATTAAGAAGAATGTGTAAAAAACAAAAAACAAAATAAAAAAACATCTTCAGTTTACGTGATTTTTCGCTAGCTTTTGGCGTTTAAATCGAAACTTGAAAAGAATCTTATCTTATATCAATTAGTTTTGTGCGAGCTCTGAAGAAGCCATAAATGTGAAACATTGGACAAAATAAATTCTGATTTACTTGGACTTCTTTTGCAATAGTTGACTTCAACACACAGTTGTAGGAACGGTTACGGTGATTTACTGGATCAATGAATAGCCTATACATCATTACAACTTTGACAATCATCCTATCTCCACTCCTGTTCAACTAAAAAAAACCCAAACTAACAAACATGAAATTTCTGCTCACGCCCACTCGACACATTTTAAGCCACGCAAATCGCCATATTAAAGGTAAGCCATAAAAGAGCAGTTTCAAAGTTAGCGCTGCTTATGTTTCTCGTGAGACATAGCAACACTAATTAACTTTACTGATGAACAAGTAAAATAAAGAGAAGTAGAAAAGAAATACTATAAACAGAGTAACAACCATTTAGCAAAGACTAGTTATTTACTCATATGTAGCTGGGTTTCTAATCAGTATTCACAATTAAGAACACTATTATGTGTTAGTTATATACTCGTATATAGCTATGTTCTTAACTCTTCTTCTTTTAATAGCGTTCACAGTTTAAACTTTTCAATAAAACGGGCAATTTCAACATTGAAATTATAAATTTTCCATTTCGAAATACAAATAATGTTTACTACTTACAGCTTATTAGATACAATAGAATGTGTTATCGTCATTACAAGATTTTATGGTTAGGACTGGTAAACTTACACAAGCAAGGTTTCTCATTACGCATTTTAAAATACAAAATTCGGTTCTCTTGTGTAGAAAATTTTAAAATATTCTCGATTAGAGATTTACAAGTTTTAAAGAGTATCACTACATTTCATAAACTTCACATCTACACCATATCTTTGGAAATTGTTTAGTGTTTGGCCACCATAAAATTCTTATTCTATATTGTTAATATTAGCTACATAACAGTACTATATATATATAGTATGCCATTACGTCATTAGCTTCAATTTTTTTTGGAATGATTCTTTCTTTACCGTATTAACAAGTGTTGTAACTTTTATTTCTAACTCTGATAATTTTTATTGAACATTCTAGAGCTTGTCGTGTTTCCTTTTCGGCTTTTACAGAAGACTTAACGTTATTTATTACTTCCTTTAGCCTACAATATTTGTTCGTCAGGGATTAGTTAGATTAAGCGTGATAGTTTTAGACACACCTCTTACTAAGTTTAGCGTGTTATTTTATTTGTATTACATTTAACATTGTCATATTTTCATGGACAGTTCAGATATTCTTTTGTTATTTTGTATTTCCACAAAAATTAGTTTTTGGTTGTACTATAGGAAAATTACTGTGACTAACTCGACAGTTGAATATTCCAAAGTCACATACCACTTTCCTCCGACATTAGACAGTAAGAGTGGCTTAATGAGTTTTCATTGGTTAACAGATGTGTTAGATGAAATCGAAGTAAAAACAAGCATGTTATGCTACATGATGTTTTTCAAGAAATTTACTTCTTCAACAGTAACACATGCCAACGGAGGACAAAATGCAACAAGGGGAGTTGATGAATTCTAACAAATAATGTTGCCTTAATAATTGCCTGGGGATGATGTTTACTTACTTGTATCTTCTCAAACATTTAATGTGAAATGGTACTATTTGCATCATGTTCATGTGTCTTCTTTAAGTATCAAAACCAAAAGGTACTACAAACAGTTTGGGGATAATTTTTTTTCTGTCACCTTATACAGTTTGTGGACAAGAATGTTGTTTTTTCTATATATATATTTCTAAAGTTCTAGCTGAAAATTTGCACAACAAAATGGATAAATGCTCTGTGTGACTTCTCTTACCTTCCTTTTGGTTACATTTATGTATCTTTTTTTCAAGTCATCTTCACTATTTAACTTACAACGACAACATAGAATTATTCAATACTGACCACTAGAAGAAATTAAACTTGTCTAACATTTTCAAAAAAAATTTAGCATAATCAAGTCAAAATTTATTCTTAATCATCTAATTACAACAATTTAAAACTGTTATCGCAACATTTATTTGATCTGAATACTACATGAATGTTATGTGCTAAAATGTTTGTATAAAAATATTCTGTAAACATAACATAATTTTCTTCTAGCCTGGTAAAAAAACAAATTCTTACTCACTCCGGTTGGGCATTAGTATAAGATGTAAATTCCAAGCACAGCTTATAATGAACAAGCATTACCATTTAACAGACAGTAAGTAGGTTAAAGTCGTGTTGTTTTCTAACAGTTGGCTAATTTTATACTTTATCTAAAAGTTAAGAGCTTAGCTTAAGTAATTACAGCCTATGAATATCATATCTAAAAAATAATTTCTAGCTTAAGAACAAAAACATTGAACATGCAAATAATCTTAGCATTAAAAAAATAGAAATTGAATTACTCAAAATACACTGGGCAGATACCTGCTGAATATGTCTCATTTTGTTTGTAATTATGAATATTAGTTGATATACTCAGCAGCTAAACCATAGTTTATAAACCTAAATAATTTCCTTCCAAAAATATGCTAAAACTGAAAAAATGTGATGGATAGTATAATGTATGTATTAATGTACTGAGTTTTGAAATACACTGACTGATAGGTGATTCAAAATATTTTTAGATTAGAGAGAAAAATAGACACAATTAAATAAGATTCACCTATCAAATCACTTTCTTTCATTTAACTTCAATAGTATAACATCTATATAAACAAAATAATATCAAGACGATATATACATACTACTACTGAACAAGGATGTTGAAGTCAATCTTCAAATTTCCTTTTGTACTTCAAGTAAAGCTTGAATGCAAATATAAAAGTTGGTATTGTAAAAGACTTTGATAAAAATGTTGAAACACCTTGATTAGGAATATTTAACAACTTGTATTTTACTCTGTTTGTATCTGTAAAGTATTTGTGGATTTTATTAAATGCAAAACAGGATGAAGTTTGACTCTGTGATAAAATTAAAAGTTTGGTTTGCATTTTTTCTGATTTTTGTAATTTTTTATTTGAATAAAAAGTAGAAACTTAAAATCCAAAATAATAGTACTTCAAGTCTTGAGTATTGTACCTAAAATGTTTTCCATTTGTTAAAGTTTAATTGTGGAATTTTTACCTTGGAACATCATTTTTAATAGAAATCGTAAAATGCTTTATTCATGATTTTTTTAAAAGGTCGTTACCTTTCCTAGCTTGTACTTTAGAAGTCATGAAAATAGATCTAAAATTCAATAAGTATTTTGGGCTTATTCTTTGCTTGTAAACTCTTTGTCAGATGCAATGATCATTTTCAAATTAAGCTTGGCAAGAAACCACTTTTGAATCCAGAATTTGAGGAAATTCATTGTGTCAGCATTTTATTCAACTAAGCAGAGCTGATACTGAAGAAAACTGTTTCATATCTTAAACCTTGGTGTTTCAAACTTAACAAGAAGTTTGCTTTTTGTTATTGTATTTAAAGTTTTTTCTTGGATGTAAAACATTGAAGTTTGTCATATTGAACACATTCAGTCACCAAGTTTCCATATTAGATGTTATTATTGTAGTTTAAAATGCAAAACCCGGAAAAATATTGTCATCATTCTTGGAACCTCTACCTAAAACTAAAAAAAAAAAAAAAAGTCTTGCAAAATGAATTCATACTATAAAAAAAAACTTTGATTTTGGGGCAGGAAATCAACAGTTGGCTTTAATATTGTTTATCTGGTTTCACAGTGTCTCACAAAATGCACTAACCAGATAGAAGTATTAAAATTATTGTAAGAGTTACAGTATTACCTTTTAATTGATACAGTTCTGTTAGACCCAGTTCTACTTTCTGTTAATCAAAAGATGTTTTGGTCTATCTTTCACAGAGACCAAATTTCTGGCCTTTTATAAACTCAATTAACATATTAAAGACAGAATACCAACTTCAGGAAGTCACGGTTGAGCTTCACAATCCTGGTGATTGTATGGGAATATCACTGGTATACCAGTAAACAGTTTAACCTGTGAATTCTATGTAAATCATTAGGCTAATGTTGGTTCTCAATGTCTGGAAGGTTACAGTAAACAGTTTAACTTGCACTTTTAATTTGAATTAAGACTGTTTCACAATGGGTCATTGAGGTTAGAAATGTCATGAGCATGGATTAATAATCTAAGATTTAACTAGCCTTATATCAAACATCTAAAAAAACTTTTCAAAGTGCTCTAATGCTACGCTCATGAATATTAATGGCCTCCAAGGTTTCCATGATGCTGTACAATGAGTGGCAAAATTATGAGCATTAAAATCTTGCAGCATTGTAAAAGAACTTATATCTTAAGAATAATTACCACCTGCCACAAGAAATCAAACTTTTTACCTTAAAGAACTGATATCATTTGCCATAAGTTAATATAATTTTTGCATTGAACAGTTGGTACCATCTGCCAGAAGATATTAGAACTTTTGCCTTAAAGAACTGATACCACATGTCACAAGTTAATAGAATTTTTACATTAATCAACTGATACAATCTTCCAGAAGATATCAAAGTAAAAGTTATATCTTTTGGAAGGTGTTATCAGAACATTTACCATCTATCACAAAATAACAGAACTTTCAATGTCTTAGTCCCGATCTATGTAAGTAGCTTGCTTTAATCAGAAATTACTGTTCATTAGAAAAAAATGATACCATGGAAGAGAGCCTATTAAAGATTTCATTGAAGAAGTAAAATCAAATTTCTGTCGTCAGGAGTAAAGATCATTATAATCAGCACATTCATATATGTAACAAACAGAATTAAGTTTCTCCATAGTGTATAAAACTAAGAAGTAGAAAAGAAACTAACAAGAATTTAATTGATGTTGCTTTTTAAACTTTTATGGTATGAGCTAAAATAAACTACAGTAATAAAGTGGAAAATGTACAAAGACTGCATTCAAATAAGAGTGAATACTTCTGTTCCAAATTGGGATCTCTAACTTTAGTACAAACTGATAGAGACTGTTATTGTACAGTCACTAACTGATAAGAACATTCGTGATTTGTAAGAAACAATTCAAATTAAAAGAGGAAAATACTTTGTCTAAAATTAGTGTGCACAACAAATGTTTACTGAAACATACAACTGGTTTGTTAAAGCAAGAAGTGATACACAACTCGTAAAGCAGATGACAAAACATCTATGATGTTAAATCTTAACACTAGAAAATTAATACAAAATGTTTAAAGCTTAGAAAATTATCATGAATATCTTTCTTAATATTTTATTACCAATTAAAACACTGATATGTTCAAATTCAATTATATGTTCAGAATTACAAAGAAAGTTAAGTTTTATAAAAAATCTCAAGAACAACCCTGCACAGGAGATGATAAATTAATCAAGACATCTATGTTATAAAAAAGAAAATTTGAGAATTCCTTTGAAAGCTTTTGGTTTGTACTATTAGTTCAAGTGAACTGTTGAAGAGCTGTTTTGACCCTGAAAAACGAAAAAGAGACAACAATAAAGAGGAACTAATATTAATTAGAAGTTAAGTATCAGATTGATGTTTTTATTCAACATTACATTACAAAGAGATTGATGATTATTTTAGTCAAATATTTATTTACTGGACCTATAAGTATTTCAAGTAGAAAGAATATAAGAGAAAATATATTTAATAAATATTTCTTTACTGGACCTATACAGGTTTCCAGTAGGAAGAATATACCAGAAAATAGATTTTAATAAATATTTCTTTACTGGCCCTATACAGGTTTCCAGTAGGAAGAATATACCAGAAAATATATTATAATAAATATTTCTTTACTGGTCCTATACAGGTTTCCAGTAGGAACAATATGGCAGAAAACAGATTTGAATAAACATTTCATAATCGGCTTAGTACAGGTTTCAAGTAAGAATATGACAGATAAATATTTATTCCCAAATCTTTCTTTGCTTGCCCTGTATGGATTTTAAGTAAAAACAACATAACAGGCAATAACTGTTAACGAATCTTTCTTTACTGGCTCAATACAAGTTTTAAATAAGAAGAATATAACAGATAATAATTATTAACAAATCCTTTTTGGACCTATACAAGCTACAGTTATAAGAATGAAAGAGACAGTAATTTTTAACAAATCTTTTTTTACTAGCTCTAAATTGGATTCAAGTAAAGAGAAAATAACAGACACTTTTTCAGAAATCCTTCTTTACTGGCTGAATACAGGTTTTGAGTGAAAAGAATGTATGATGATAGTTTTTAGGGCAAATAAACAAAACTGGCTAAGATTTGTTGTTAGTTATTAAGCACAAAACTACACAAAGAGTTATCTGTGCTCTGCCCCCTACGAGTATCAAAACCAGATTTCTAGCAGTATAAGTCTGCATACATGCTGCTGTGCTACTGGGGGGGGGGGGGCAAATTGACTAAGTGTTATCACTCTCACCGTGATGTAATGTCATACAACTCACAAATCTATAAACAACAATTTGTAAAATAATGTCTTACATATAATAAATAATAAGTATAAAACTGTTGATAATAACATCATATTTAAATAAAAAATTACAATTAAATAATTTTGTAGCAAGGTAATTAACCCTATTTTATACACAAGTTCTGATTATTTTGTTTTCACTTACAAGCCTGTTTAAGGAAATTAAAAGTATATAAATACACTATGTTTCACCAGGTTCACCTGATATCTTCAGGTGACTGAAATAGAATGGTTTGAAAGAGAACAATCATGAGTTTAAATTTAAACTGACAAAAGCATGCGAGTAATTCAAGTGACACTCCATTAAACAATTACATAAAAGAATAGCAATATGTTAACAAAATTAAAAAAAATTCACAAAACAAATCCTAATCTTACACTATTGTATGTTTTACTAATTGCATTTATTGGTGGTGGTGTAAAATTTTGGCTGATTCTGTTAAACGATTGTTACCACAGGCTTTAGAATGTTCAAAAACTAGTCTCAGTTTGTGTTCCTTAACCCTATCATGATGGGTCACATATCAAAGGTCACGTCATCACGTTTGTGGACTTGCATTCAAAATTTTATTGAACTACTATTTTATTTTATTTCAATAAGTTTGGTATCAAATTGTAGATTATAATTAAAATTTTAGTGATATATATTACTCAATTTCTTTATTTAAAAGCAAATATTAAAAAAACACAGCTAAACATTGATTTTTGTGTGTCATGTGGTATGTTGAATGCAGCATTGGTTCAAATTGGATGTTTGTGTTGTCAAATTACAAAGTCTATAGTTTCGTACGAATTAGGAACTCAAACTACTAATATTGACAAGCTAGAATATAAAATAAGAGCCTCTTATCTTTTCTGTTTGCTAAGATATTGTTCAGGTACATTTTTGGAAATGCTCCTTTATATACACTTACT
>NW_013665757.1:58950-62994 GCF_000517525.1 Limulus polyphemus
TAGACTAAACACTTGTGTTTTCGTGTTATAATCTGTAGTCATTCTAGAACGAGAAAAGCATAATTTAAATTTATTTCCTAATTTTTTATGGTAGTTACGAGGCCGGTCAAATTGACAGACCCCATAGAGTTAAGGCAGAGAAAATAACAGTTTTACTGAAAACAAATGTTTGAAATGTATTTAGCAGGTTTTAGAGATTATACAAATAATATTTGAGATTTTTGGGATGAAAAATAGTTTTTTAGTTATAACATGAAAATCACTTCACACTTGGACTGTAATGAATAAGACTGGATATTTTCACAGACAATGCTATAATAAAAGTAATTCATTAAAAAATCTGATTTTGATATGATTTGTGTATGAAAGACTTGTAATCTTTACTTAAAGACTACCAAATTTTGTGAAGATACACTTACTGCATTAAAAGTTATAGTATAAATACTTACCATGTGCAAATGTGTACACAAAATCGTGTATATTATACCGAGCCTGTTGTGAAAGGGTTAAGCCTGTTCTCTAAGTTTATACCAGTCTCACTACATATGACATGTTACAAGAATGACAATCTATTTGATAAATTACATTCCTTGTGTTGTTATTATTGTATTTCTTAGTTAAGAAACTACCTATTTTCTATCTGGTTTTGTTACAAACTTTATGTTGATATTTAAATAGTATTTTTTTGGGAAATGTTATTCCAAATTTTTATCAAATTTTCAGTGATACCTGGAAAGTGAAGTAGTGTGCAGAACATAATGTTTTTATTATCACGATCATGACCCCATTATCTGTTCTGAGTAGGACAGATATGTTTTACCAGATTGTGTGGTAATTATTGATTTCAGTGAAGTTCTCCATTACATGTTGTTCTTCTCTTTCAAGTTTACCTGGAGTATTACAGATGGCTCTTGCATTACTATAAAATGTTTTAATAAAATCCAGTTTTTGTTTGTAATCATGTGCTGATGACCATGGAATAAACACATCAGAGTGAGCACTTTTTTTTTTATAAACTTTGGTAATGAATGAATATGAATGTTTATTTTTGGACCGAAACACGAAAATATACAACAGAACCATTCTTCTCCAGTGAATTTAATAGTAGGAGACAACTCATTAAGGTGATTGTGGAAAGGATGTACAGAGTTGGGGTCTATAAATCCAACAAATGTGTTTCATAGCATAACCAAAAATACAGTGTATGTAATTAAGTACTATGAGCTATCTGTTCTAGTTTAGTCATAAATATGTTAGCAAAAACATGGGCAATAGGGCTAGTCATATTAATGCCTTCAATATCGCACATCACAGTATCTTTTCAAAAGTGGGTCTAACCCAAAGAATCGAAATTAGAAACAATTACTCCAGCCTTTTTTGTCAGTTTAATTAACAGCCCACGATGTTAAAAATTTATATTAAACTACTTTCATTTAATAATTTTGGTGAACAATGCAAATAAAAGCAAATAATAAAATATACTTTTATGAATTTCTTTTTCGAATATTTTTAGCATGTTATTATTATTTTTTAGCTCATTGTTTAATTTTAATGTTATTGATGTAATACTGCTGGAAAGTCACTTGAATTTCTCACGTGCTTTTGTCAGTTTAAATTTAAAATCATGATTGTTCTCTTTCAAACCATTGTATGTCAATACTTGAAAATGCCAGGTTAACCTGGTGAAGGGTAGTGTATTTATATAAATCTTATTTCCAATAATTTGATGACGAGGAACCCACTTTGAGACTAATATTGGTTGGAGATGGCTTGAATGGGTAATGAAAAAAAACTTTAAAATAATTTTAACATAACTAGTAAATGTACAATGTTTCGACAAGGTTTTGTCATCATTACATTGACACAGATATATAATACAGTATGGAACAAAGAGGTCACATGACCGGATATTGTTGCACGACTTAGAGGGGATATCTTGGCACCCAAGGGTGTTCATTTAGAGTAGGGTTGTTTTGTTCAATTAAGATGGATTTCTTGATTTTTCGTTTGTTTATGTTTGGTTCTTTGTTTAAAAATTATTGTGTTTTTAATAGATATACTATGGTTTTTTGAGTTGCAATGGTGGAAAATATGGGACTTTTTTTATTGTGTTCTGTGAATCTGATTTCCAATTTTCTCCTGTTTCTCTGATGTAGAATTCTGGGCAGTTATTGTATATTATTTTGTAAATGATGCTGGTATTGTGTGATTCTAAATAATTTTTGTTTAGCAACGATTTTATTTTTGCCGGGTTAATGAGAGAATTTGACGATGACAGGAATATTGTGTTTAATGGCTAGTATTGTCCAAGTGTGGATAATTCTTGAGCTGGTTACAGGAACAAAAGGTAAACTGCAGTGTAATGTACTGTTGTTGGGTTTGTTAATATCAATTTTGTTCGCGAGTTGAGTTTTGTTGTGGTGAATGTTGGAAAGCTTTTCAACAATAGCTGGTGGAAATTTGTTGGTGTGAATGAAGGAATGCTTTATGTGGTTGATTTCTTCATCTATGTAGTCCGTTGAACAGAGTCTTGTGGCTGTGTTTATAAGGTTTTTCAATGTAAAGTTAATCTAATATCTCCTTGAGTTACCAAACTCTTTCTAAATCACAACCTGTTTATATATATGAACATAATCAAGTAGAAAATGCATAAATATCCATTTAGATAATATAGATCTTTGTGTGATTTTAAAAGAAAACTAAAGCATAAAAAATTAACCTGCCATTTAATTCTATTGACTCTTGCATTAATTGTTTAATAACCAATAAAGAAATTCATAATAATGATACGAGTTTTATCCATATTTGAAATTTGTACTTATTATAAAAAATCTAGAACAAAGATGTTGATGTAACTGCAATTCATTATTTGTTCTTTATACCTGGACTTTACAGGCTTCACTTGAGGCTCCTCAAGCAATTCTAAACATAGTTATGTTTGCAATGCTACAGATAAATAATGAATTTCTGTTCTTTCGTTTTACAAAGTAAGAATATTTGGTATTTTTAAATGCTGTTTCATGCATGAAACTAACTAATCAAACAGGGTAAGAAAATAATTAGTTTAAAACAGCCAGCAAGGTATTAGTTATTGGTTCATAGAGGTTCTGAAGAGTATGATTAAATGGTTTGATATTTTTTTTTCTTAAAAAAAAAATCAGCAAAACAGTATACTTGTAGTAATCGACTCATTTTTCGGAAAACGCAACTTAATGATAAAGCAAAACATGAAAGTAATAATAGGAAGCATTTATTAAATGATTCGGAATCTTCAAAATTCTATCATCAGTAATCTAGAGGTACAAAACAAACAAACAATATTTGTAATTACAACAGAAATATGATATACATAAGAAGTAAACAATTTGAACATACAAAGTATAACAAGAGAAAATGAAAATATATAGCACAAATGAAATAGTTAAGTTAAAATAGATTTAAATCAAATGAAGAATGTGTATTATTTTGGGATGAAAGAAAAGTTTTTATGTATAATGTTTCTTTTATTAGAAGTTCAGTATCATGTTTGGCTGTTGAGATAATTTTAAGGTTGAAGAGAGAAATTGGATGCCCTGTTTCTGTGCTGTATAGGAGGACTTACAATTTCCGCATGTGTATAAGTAGACAAGATGTGAACAAAGAGAATACTTTGTATGCCAACTTCCCATTGTTCACATCTTGTCCAGTTATACACGTGTGGAGACTGAAAGGCCTCCTATATTGGTGAAACCAAACATCACCTTAAAGTACAAGCATATGAACACATGGGCATATCTATAAAAACTGGAAGAAAGGTTACAAACCCTCCCAATTCTGCTATCTTTCACCACAACACAGAAACAGAGCATCTGGTTTCTCTCTCCAACTTTAAAATTCTCTCAACAGCCAAACACGATACTAAACTTCTAATAAAAGAAACATTATACATAAAAACTTTTCTTTCATCCCAAAATAATACATATTCTTCATTTGATTTAAATCTATTTTAACTTAACTATTTCATTTGTGCTATATATTTTCATTTTCTCTTGTTATATTTGTATG